>NC_061530.1:13445000-13745000 GCF_022379125.1 Scophthalmus maximus
GGCCGTCTCCTCCTCCTCCTCCTCCAACATGGCCCGGAGTTCCTCGGCTGTGTGCGCGTATGCCTCCATGTCGTGTTCCACCTCTTGCAGCCGTAGCAACAGCTGGTATCTCTCCTCCTCTTCACTCTGTCGCCGACTCTCCAACTCCATCTCCCTCTCCAGCTCTCTCTCCGCTTCCAGCTGGCTCTGGATCTCATGTTCCTGGGCAGCCGCGAGGTCACCAAACTCAGCCTCCTCTTGCGCTATTTGGTCGAGCAGGTTGACAGCTGCTTCGTCCGGGGTGTAGAAGATGGGGTTGCTTGCGAGAGGGTTGGTGGTTGGAGGAGCAGTATTCTGTCTCGGGCAACGTGGAGGGGGTCGTGGAGCAGGGCGGGCTGGTTTGTATGCAGCTGGCGCTGGGGGACGAAGGACTCTCGGACGAGGAGGAGGAGGGCGGAGGGTCCTGCGCCTGTCCAGCGCGGAAGATGAGTTTGACCGCAAGAGGTCGGACACAGGGGAATGTGAGGTGCCTCGGATAATATCGCCTTCATTGCTATACTCCAGAATAGAAAAGTGCCGTGACATGTGGGATTGTTGGCTCAGGTCGCCCACAGATGACACGTCCCCCGATGCACCTGAACTCATGTAAGAGTCACTGTACGAAGGTGTCAAGCTTTTCTGAAATTCAAAAAGCTGCTGGGACAGCTTGGCCTCCAAGTCACCGGCTGAGGTTGCCAGGGCATCTAAGGTGAGAGATGTTGGCATTATCCCGTTGGAGCCCCGCGCTGTCTGCTGGGAACGTGTCCGTGTGTCTGCACTGCCCATCGTCATATCTGCATCACTTACGCTAGCGTGGCGTGTTAACTTTTTCTGTTTATGGCCTTCAACGAGGTTTATTAATGCCTGGCCAAGAGTGGCACTTCTGTTGGTGGTGTTGCTGACATCCGCTGGTGGCCTCTGGTGGTATCTGCTGTTTTTGGACCAACCCGACGGAGTGCTAGGCAGGGTGAGACTATGAGTTCTTTTGGGCTGTAACAGTCGAGTGTTACCATTGGTATAGTTAGACCGATTTGTGCCAGAAGATGGCCTGTGGTGCCTGTGGCTGCGTGCGGGCAGGCTAGGCCGAGGTGGGAGTCTGGGCCTTGCTGGAGGAGTGGATCTGAGTCCCTCAGACCCTCTTTGTACCGGGGCGACAGGTCTACGTGGCTGCGAGTCAGGCCTGTTACGCCCTTCTCTCTGCGCTCCGCTGTTAGTTTCAGCCCCGGTGTTTTTGTTTTCACTTTGCCACCTCTGCTCTTCGGTTTGCTCAAAGTAATCCAGGTCCCATACTGTGTGATCCTCATACGACCTCCATTCGGGATCATTCTTGGACCCGTTGGGACACAAATGATCTGAGCTGTATTCAGAAGCACAGCTGTTCTCCTTGTCTTCTTTTGGTTCCTCATCATTTGTTTCCTCTGCAGTTTTCTGGCCGTCGTCCTCTAGTTTGACAAAACGATGGGGGAAAATACCACGTTGGCCCCTCAACTCCCCCTCCAGCCAACCATCTTCCAAAGTGCTTGTAACACGAATGCGATCCCCCACGTCAAAGTCTAACTCACCCGGCTCCATGGCCCGGAACTCGTACAGTGCCACTCCATAGATACTGCCCTCCTCCTCCTCCTCCTCCTCCTCTTCCTCTTCCTCCCCTTCTACTACATCCTCCCGCTGCTCCTCTTCCTCTCTGAGAAAAACCTCTCCTTCCTCAACACACTCCTCAGTACCCTCTCCGGCATCATAAGGGTCCTCGTAGCTGAATTGTTGAGGGTCATCGCTCATATACTGGCAGTCCACGGGCTCCTGTGGAGATCGAAGGGGACCAAGGAGCTCCACAAACCCCTCTGGGAAGACTCCCCGGCGACCCTCTAGCTCCCCCTGGAACCACCCCGGCTCAGGCAGGCCCGTGATGATGATCAAGTCCCCCTCTCGGAAGTCCAGCTCCTCATTGAGCTGTGCGTGGAGGCTCATGAGGGCATGGGCCTGGCCAAGGGCATAAGGTGGGAGCTCTGAAGCCTGGGCCTGAGCTGAGCGCTCAGACAGCTGCCTGGAGCGTCCTGAGAGGTTCAGCTCCTTCACACACGATGTGGGGTAGAGACCACGGACGCCCCAGGCATTACAACCACGTTGCCATGTTTCGCCAAGGTCCGTGGGCCCTCCTGCCTCTCGGACCACCACATCACCTAGAAAGACATTAAAATGAAGATTGTATTAAATGTTCATATTACTACTAAAGCCCAACCGATGTATAAGTTGGCCGGTTATAATCAACCAATATGAGCCTTACACCGACATGTAGGTATTGGCATTTATGTTTGCTGATGTCGACATAAGCGAATTGAACCGTCTTGATGTTTTCGTCTGAAATCAGGTGACATGACAAAACATGACAAAAGTTATTTCACATTGCCTTTATTATTGCTTTTTTTCCCAATAAGTCAACTAAGCTCTGCACTGCTGCTAATATATCTGAGGATTATGGGAATGTTGACTGGTCAGCCAAGAGTCACGGAGGTCACATTCCAAAGACCTGCGGCTCCACCCCCCATTGTGTCTGAGAGCAAAAACTGGAATACTGCCAATACAACCATGGAAAATGATACTGGAAATGAACATTCAGTCAACTCTCCGATGGCCGGTACGGATCATTTCCTTTGTTTTCTTAGTTCCATGAAATTCTATTTATTTATGACAGTACAATAATACTGGGATGTTATTATTGAGGAAATTTGTCCATGGTTTGAATAAAGAATAAGGAAATTTATAAAAAGTACACAGAATGAATTGTTGTTGCCATAATTGGGGCTGTTGACGAGCAAAGTTTTGAGCTCCCACTGTGAAATTATCATATTCCAACATAACCAGCAGCATAAAAACTATTTTGTTAAAATCTACTTTCAAATATGGCTATACTGTAACTACAACTATGACCACAACTAGTACTTACACCTTTAATGCCATTAACAGACAACAATATAAACGTTTTACAAATGACAAGGATTGCTGCAGACATCAGTGTTGTATGCCTTGAGAGTATTGTTGGAAGAAGAAAAAAACAGAGGAAGAAAAGAAAACACACTACAACAAATGTAATCATGTCAATATGATTCAAAAATGTGAGAAGAGAACAGTAAGTTAGCTTCAGGAAGTATTCGCTTGGCATCTGGGGACATCTAGTGGAGAGTTTTGGAAATTAACCTTGTGTGCTGTGAGTAAAGGTGAGTTTGTCATTTGTGTGTTTGCCTCAAAACAATCTTTTTCATATATAATTGATTCATAATTGAAGTTTTGATTGATCATGGTGGAGGCATGAGCTTACATGAGTTCAAATTCAGATTATATGCCAATGAGAGGAGAGTTTGTTTGAATGTGTTAATCACTAAAAAAGAAGGTATATTTCCGAAATGCTGACTTCTCAGGATCAGATGCACCTTTATGACAAAACTTTTGTCATGAAATGACATAAAAACACTCAAATATAGGGAAGGTAAATACTGTTAAGAAAACAAGTTCTTATAAATTCTAAACTACAATCCAAATAATACAAAATCTAATGCAAACCTGTTTCTGTTCTTGACTCTAAAGGTAAGGTTAGGGTTTCTTCTTTAGATCTTCAGATATTTAGATCCATCCATCCATCTGGGTGGACCAAGTCACCAAGTGACCTTTACCTTTTTTCCTAATCAATTTTCTAGAGAAGCTCCACCAGACTTTACAGCAGTGACATCACAGGTTTGATCTTTATATGAAGTTGTTCTTTCTTTGGATTAGAAACGTTTGTTTGATATACTTATATTCTAAAACAGTTATTTCCTTTCAAGAAAGAAAAGAAAAACACACTGTGAGCCTTGTCTCCATTCACTACCATCAATCCAATCAGGGGTTGCTTTGTTACATTATGTACCTTTTGTTAATGGATTATTGTTTTATTATATGGTTTTAATATTATTCTTCACCCAGCACCAGACTATGACAATAAAATAATTTACCTATTACTTGTCTCCCATTGTGCGAAATAGCGTCTAGTACAGTATATTAAAAAATACGACTAAAACTAAATGTTGCACAAAAACATTGTGTGATTTTTTCCCCCAAAACTGGCAAGATTTGAATCAAGAGTAAGTCGGTTGCAGTTTGTGGCAGTGGAGACAAGGCAACAGTCACTGTGACTGTCAGGCTACAAGGTCCAACACAACACAACGACACTAAAACACTCAACAAACGATTTACCTGAGCACAATGACATCAACAAGCAGCGTTAAGCTGAGTGAGAGAACATGATCCATTAGAGTAAGAATAAGAGATAGTTAAAATGCAGTGCTCGGCTTGAGTTACATCCAGTTGCATCCAGTATCCTGAGCAAAGGATTCATTTACGTCAAGTCAACTTTAATGTCAAGTCAAATAAAGTTGACTTGACCTAAATGAATCCTTTGCTCAGGATACTGGATGGTAAAAATCTAACCGAGCACGTGTGGTCAGATCAACAAAAAGCACAAACAAAAGTTTTCATTTTCAGGAACAGACAGTGACTGACTGTTCAAAGCCAAAGAACGGAGCTGATTCTACATTTGATTAGATTTACATTATTTTAAAAAGGCAGCATTGTCTGAGTACATGCAACATCTCTCACCTCTCTTCAGAGACAGGTTGCCCGGCTCGGCTGAGCTGAAATCGTTGATGCATACGTAGAGAAGGTCTCCAGGCTTGGTGCTGGGAATGGTAACCTCTTCCACAAAGGTGCTGGGGAACTGACCTGAGGACGAGACATGAGAGGAAAAGCACAGAGGACATGCAGTGACTGCTACGAAGAACGCCTCTACTTTTGTTTCCTCAGGAAAACAGCATCACACCCTCAACTCTAGATGTCAACATTTTACCCCGTAAGTTTCCAGACAAGTCAAGTCATAGATGTACGTGTATATATAGATCATCTGTGTTTTCCAGGAGCGGCTGAACAAGCCCACAGTTATTTCCCCTCTGCACTTCCTTTTTCAGAGGGATTCCCCTGCTTCATCTTAGGTGACGTGCGACTGGAAAACTTAAGGCGATTCCTGTGAGTTTGACCCCTCAAGTGCAGAGGAAGCAAGCGAACAATGACGCACACACGTCGGGTTCACATCTTGCCCAGAATGTATTGTGCACTTCTGCACTTTGCAATTTGATTCCCCTGCACATAGTGTGTCTGGGCCAAAGATATATTTTAAAAAACATTTTCTATTCACAGTAATAATGACCCCTGACACATTACCTGTGACACCATCTTTGTTGCCAAGCAACCAGAACTCGTCCACCACACTGAGCACTTCGATGACATCACCCGGAAAGAGTGGCAGCTCCTCAGAGACACTGGGGAGAAACTCAAACACGGCACGCACCACCGATCCTGCTTCCATCACTCATAACCTGTCGAGGCAGAAAGAGAGAGACACAGAGACATTTATATTAAAATTATTGAAGAACGGGGGACTATTAAAGATGAAAGGTCGAACAAAAATTTTTGATGTTAAGGAGCATAAATGTGAACAGAAGAGGATGACATCTTTTTAATGAGGCGATGTGTCTCGGTGTCTAAATGAGGCACACTGGTGCTATTCAACATCCACCTCGCACAAATCAACAGATGCCTCCCAGAGAGGGAGCAGCCATCGTCGAATGAAAAGGGGAATTGAGAGCGTGAGAAACCTGCAATAGAAAGGAGGAACAAAAGAAGGAGAGAAGCAAAAAAGAAAGAAAGAGCTGTACTTAAGAGGGCTGAAGGACATTCCTCAACACTCCTCTGTCCTTCTCCTGTTTCTCTGCTCCCTCGCGTGGACAGTGACTACAGCGGTACACACTGTATTTAATATCACGCATACATCCAAGTCAAGTCAGTTGAGTCGATTCGGTTTTAGTAGATGTTGCAGTGCAAAAGTAGTCAAGTGACGTGTGTGACTCTCATGCAATTGTTCTCACGCGTGCTACTGCATTAATGATCTGCTTCACAGCTTTCAGCCTCTGTTTGGATGTTTGGATTTTTCATCAAGGAGGATACCAAGAGATGTTAGGTTCCATCTTATCACACGAGAATAATCCTTTCATTTGGAAAAAAAAACAAACAACTTCACTCAACACTTTAACTCACATGACACAAATTAAATCAAATGTGTGCTCTGTTTGCAGAATACTTCAATTATCAGCAAAATCATGTGCAAAAAGAAAAAATCTGTACTTAATAGGCATTTCAGCAGCCCTCGTGTATCATCACCTGGAGACCAAGCTAAGCACAGGTGTGGAAGGACACACTGAAAGAGACGGGAAACGAGAGAAGAGGGCTGTAGTTTGCCACTGTCAATGGGACCTCTGTTAAAATGGGCCCGTGGAGCCAAGGAGAGGGGGAGAGGAGCAGAACCCCAGCCCAGTTCAGTTCCACCAGTCTCTGGGGAGAGACACGGCTCAGGTTATCATGGATGTGGAAGTGGAGGCAGATAGAAGGGGACAGATGACCAGCATTAACAGAGGAAAGAAAGAAGGAGTGTGCGTGTGCGCATGTGTGCACGTGTGTGTTTACTTCTCAATGAAGGTTAAGCAATGCTGTTCGGCTCAACAAAAAAGTTGGCGCTCACTGTTAAGTTGTAGGTTGTGAACTCAACACCTCACGGTGTTAACGCCACACAACGAAACACAAGCCAAGGCTTTAGCTGATGCAGGTCAAAGGGAGGCGTCCAATGAGAGGGCTGGGAATAACAGCAGGCAATGAGCACAAACAGGGTGTCTGTCCATTTAGGGGGCAAGACCACGCTCTCATGGTCAACTACATACTTGTTGTTTAAAAATTAGTAGTTAGTTAGTATTACTAGTTTCAAAATTCATTGATTTTAATGGAAAGTGGGGGTGATGCACTATTTTTCAAACATGTGTGTGCCACCCACTCTAAACCAGCAAGAAAATAAAAATGTCCCATATGAAAAGAAAAGAAGAAATGTCAAAATTTGGCATCATTTTTTTTGTTCACGTAAAAACCCCCATCACTCTGGAGGTTTTGTTTAGGGCTTCGAATTTTGCTCCAAACAACTTCCTGTCAAACACTGTGGTTATTCAAACATGTCCTGACAAGCAGACAGGTGAAAACATCCCATCCACACCCATCTTTGATTAAAGGTTTCCATTAAACAGTGAGTGAGAATGATCTGCCCAGCAACTCACAGCCTGACCTGTGCTGCTTTCAGATATTTTCCTCAACTTTTTCCGCAGGGGGTGTATGTGAAAATTTAAATGTCTGCAAATGTTGCTCCGGCCCCAGCCAAGTAAAATTGACAGAAAACGTCAAAGTGACCCTGTGTGACAAAGTAGCAGTAAGATCACATTCAAATACATTAAGTCCTGCTGAAAATTCCAGTGAAAATCAGTGATGGTTACCTGGTCCACTTGCAGTTCACAGTATATGCCTCTTGACATTTAGTGGATTGCAGTGTTATTACATTTCTTTAAAATAATTTCTATAAACTGCACTGCACCTGTCCAGTTCTGAAAATAAGCTTATAATTGCAGCCTGCATAGTATATGGGATAGTTCCCTTCCAGGCTCCCACCACCACCCCCAGCACCACCAGCACCAGCACAGCTGAGCTTAAAAAGCCAAACCCTCTTTCCACCTGACAACAGCGCCGCGACCTGCAAAGAGTCAGCGACTCGCTGCAGCTTTCTTGGAAGTTAATCCTCGGATCCGCATCCAGCCAGACAAGCTCCTTAGTGTTATTCCTGGGTGTGTCAGTGTGTCAGTGGCCCCTGTGCTCGGCACCACCTCGCTCTCGCGGTCGAAAAACGTGGCGACACACTGTTCGGTTTTCCAGAGACGCTGTGGCCACGTACAGATAGTTTAGTTCCAGCAAGCCTGTGTTGATGCAGTGAACGCAACAAAGTGCTGAATTAATGTCTTTTGTTGTACTTCCGCTGACTGCTACTGCTCAAAAAACGGGTGTCAAGTCAGACACATTGTGTCTCACTGTCTGATTTCATACACTGAGGAAGAAGAACACAAACACACAAATAGATACACATTCTTAGTTTGGTTGCACTGCTTCCTCTAGCACAAGAAAAGAAGTTTCCATTTGACATTACCAGACACAACTTTTCAAAATGCGATATGTACATTTGCACCATTCATCAAAAGTTTTTAACCATCAACCACATTCGCTTTTTCCACCATGTTTCTGCAACTTGGCGACTCGTGAACCAAATTTTTCTCAACTTACTAAGTTGTTGTGACTGATGTGAGGTGGCAATTGGCCCCCGTCAGAAGATTAAATTTTCCAAATATTCCGAATGCACTATGAGCTCCAGCTCAAAGGTATCTTGGACTACTTAAGGGACGAGAGTAATTAATAGTTTGAATCTCGATCCAGCAAACTTTTGTTCATTCTACTTCTTGTGGGCCACTATCCTATTTCCACAGCACAAATTAAAATCAGCAGAATTATAGATGAATTACAGATTCGGGATAAAACGGAAAAAAAACCCAAACGTGAACATATTCACGGATCATGCCAGCAGAGCTATGATGTTGTTGCTCTCAACTCTGATCCAAAAGCCAAAACCACTAACACCAGTTTCACATTGTCTGAATTTCTTAAAAAAAGTACAAAAAGTACTTGAATGAGTCATTCCCTCGTCCTCTCTTTGTACTGTGCTTCATGTGTTTTACGTTTCAGTTTGACAGTGGCTCTTTCTGACTCACACCAGCACCAGCCGAAGACCGTTCTGATTGGACAGAGAAGAAAAAGAGAGGGAAAAAACGGGTCACGTCAGGAGGAGCAGAGGAAACATTTCAAATAAAATGCTACCAGCGTCAGGTGGAACCAGATTACTGTTCTTCCATCAATAGAAGTGATCCCTTCAGAAACCTCAGTGTGGACATTCAAACAAAAAAGTATTTATTTTTATTAATCCGTCAAACGGGGAAAAGAATGTTAAATGTTGACCCAACCACCCGCAGAACACGTCCTGGAAAGGTTCAAGGTACATTTCACACACGGGGAGCTCATCAGGCGTGTCTCCTCTATTATGATTTATGAAGTCCTGATAAGAAACGGGACTCTGATCAAGACTGAGTACAGTGAAGTCAAACGTGTTCCTGATAATAGAGTAAGACCAACACGTTTAGATCATCTTTGAACACTGTGCAAAAACACTGATGACATGATACAACAACACTGGTTATTGATGATGGGGTTTTTTTTGAGGGAGAGAGGGTGAATGAGAGTGTGACTGGGGCTAGTGTGTTCCACTTGGCACAGTCCTGGAGAAAGTAACAGGATTACGACAGACAGCTAAACCAACAGCTGACACACACACACACACACACACACACACACACACACACACACACACACACACACACACACACACACACACACACACACACACACACACACACACACACACACACACACACACACACACACACACACACACACACACACAGAGAGTATCTTTACGCACACATCTCACAGCTGACAGTGGCACAAAGCAACAACTGTCCGACCTGAGACAAGGCTCCGGAGCCATCATCGCCTTTTATTAAACTCTGCGTGTGGATTTGCGTGGAGGCTTTTGTACATGTCACAAGGGGTAAAGATTTGTCTTTTCACTGCATCAAAATCAAAAATTAGTTATCGGTTATTGCCTCAACCATAACGCCAGAATCTTTTCTATTTAAGCCTGATTTTATTCCACAAACGTAATATCTTGTTAAATTTTTCTGACTGCTTAAACAGATGAATGTGACTAGTACTGTTAAAGTGCTTTAAGCAGTCGATAAGACTAGAAACGCAGTAAGGTGTTAAATCGCTAAGACAAATTACAATTACATGTTTTCCTTGAATCCTTCAGCTGAGCTCTATACTGCACTTCCTTATGCTTGTGTAACTACACAAACATTGCTGTAAGGCAGCTCAGATCTTCCTGCCCGTACAGGTACAGCAGGGTGGGTGCTAAAAAAACACTGTGTGATTGTGGCTGCAGACTGGAGGAAGTGGGATCTGCTGACGGCCTCTATCTTTTATTGAACAGGGTCACTTGATGCCAACAATGAAGCCGGTGCCTCATTATCTGTCTGCCTGCCAGCACCACACTCGCACAGACGCACAAGCCATGTGCCATTCATCCTATTCATGTATCCTGAAACGGCAGACGTGCACGACCCTGTGCATGGATGTCAACACACACACACACACACACACACACAAAGATACAGACACAGACTGGCAGAATCCTCTGGAGTGAGCTGGATGACAGCTGATGTCTTTTGATACGGATTGTTGACTGCGCTGCAGTGCGGTCCTCCCACCCAAAATGCTGAGTCCCCCGAAAAGCGCTTACCCTCGGGAACAACATCGCCAAAGCAGGTGGACGGCCATCGGACGGTTGTGTGGGGCATCTGTCACTTTTTCTATTGACCGTCTAGTGTTTCAGCACTTGACGGGGAACGAGAAGGGGGGGGGGGGGGGTTAACAGTGCTCCGACTGGCTGACAGTTGTCAACACAAGTCGTGTGGGTTTTTTAAACCATGTGTTTATAGTGTCAGAGCCTCACAGACCCCCCGTCCTGCGGCCTGAAGTGGTTGAGATCTGAACGAACATTCAACTTTATGCTCTGTGACTGCAAATAATTTGTCTTTCAGCACACACACAGACACAAACCACATTAAATTAATAAGTTTAGGGCGTTATGCTGGATTGGTGGTCCAATCTACACTAGGTATGACTTTTCATTAGTGATTCAACTCTCTATACGTCTGGTCTACAAAATAACAGTATCAATAATATCTTAACAGTCCAAGGTGACATCCTAAAATTTGTATTTTTTTATTTTAACAGTCCACAACCCAATGATATTCAGTTTATAATCAAATAGGATCAAGATGAAGCCATACTGAAAAGATATAATGAGGAAAATAATTCAAATTTTTGGCTTGAAAACTGACAAACTAATTTTCTGTCAATCGACAAATGGATTAATTGACTCTGGGCTTAGGCACGTTCTTTTGTTTGGCATTCAACTGATCCTTGATCAACTACATCTTCCCAAAAAAACTAAAAACCCTCAAAATAAAGACACAGTATCGCAGTGTGTTGTGCTGTACTGTCATTGCTCTAAACAAAGACCAAAAGGCAGGACAGTGAGGGGAGCAGTCGGCCTTCGAAGTGCATTTCAAACAGATGAGGCAGAGCGACGTGGCCTCAGCCAGCTGGATGAAGAGAACACATCTGGCGAGATGAGTCAGGCGCCCAAAGATGCCAAACTTGAATTATTTGGTGAAGCCGTCTCTTCCCTTCAAAACATGCGAACGGTAAACACGGAGAGAGATGCTTGCAAAAGCGAGCAGACATACAGTACTTTACTGTACAACTGAATGTGCCAACTCTGCATTCCAATACAAACTATTGCTGTGGGTGAAACAAAAGCCTATTTTGTCATCAACCATACACATTCAAAACTGCTTACATGAAGAGACTGTAAGAGCTCTTTCTCCCATCTGAAATTAGCCCAAACAGATTGATGTCGGCTGTGTGTAGGATGACATATCAGTTTTTGAATGTAAAATCTGCGGACAACTTGAATAAAACTCCTTGTGAGACTATCTATCACTTTTCCTACTGGCCCCATGTGAAACATATGGCACATTGGAAGGGGTGTGGTAGATACACTAGCCCTGTAAAAGTGTCAGTGCAGGACAAGCCCATTTATTATCCCTCTCAAATCAGTCATCTTCCAATCCTCTGACTTCCTGCAGCCAGTCGTGTCTTGTTCGTGCTTCATCTCCTCTCTGAACAAAATCCTTAGTCAAAAAAAAAAAACAGCAAAGCGTGTCTCTGTTGATGATTCAGTGTAATTTGAGGATTGTGGTTCTGTTCATTTCTGAGTTAAAAACGATTGAGCAAACACAAAAAAAAAGTTAATTGTATTTAGATAGTTGTATCAGGGGAGAGAGTTTCTGGAACATTGTTGGAAATTGCTGGAAACACTTTTTGGCCCACCCATTGATCCACCTCCACATTTTCATTCACTTTGCTTTCAGGCATATCTGCAGATCAGTGCGCATGCAGGCACTCCTCCAGGGAATGTGCTCATTGCGTTAAGACTCCGTGCCGACTTTCTTTCCATAACTCTCCTAAACACTCCCAGTTTTGTCTCTTCGTTCCCTTTCGCAATCATGCACATGTTGAATATCAATGGCACACACACAAGTAGACACACACTGGGTGGAACTGCTCCTCCGCATAAACATTTCCACAGTGAGGAGGAGAGCTCAGATGTCTGCGCTCAGAGGGCCAGGGCTGCGTTGTCACAGATACATGGGTTCTGTTTGGACGGCAGAGGGTTTTCCCCGAGAGGACCCCAGAGTTGCCCGAGGATATGCCGCACCCCTAAAGCACGGCCGAGCCCTAATAGTTTGCACATGCGCTGTTACATAACCGATCTCTCCCCTGGAATCGCACCATGACGTTGCTCGCAGAGAGAGCGAAAAATCCCCCCGATCACACAGATTCTCACATCTTCTTCCCAAACTTTTAGGCAATTCAGGGTGAACCGAGGACATTGGGAAGAGACTGCCAAGATGGCAAAACCCAGCCTGCTTTAACGAGTTTTCCTAAATGGTCTGGATGGTGCTGCTGACATATTTGTGGATCAATTCTCATCGTTCTGGGACTGGCCTGGAATAATCTATACAGAGGATTGCTATGCAGGCCCATAGGAATTCAGCAAAACTGCCCAAACTGCTGCAAAAATATGTGAGAAAAATACATGGATGGCTCTCCTGATTAAATAAAGATTAATAACGGTGTAAACGTTCAACAAAACTACAGAGAGAGCATCTACAGAGCGGCTTCGCATTGTAAATCTTATCATTCTAGCCTCGATGCAATGAATCATAAATGGGGACAATCCTGCACATCGCTCTGGTTCAGTCTCTTCTCAAGTTTGCACACACACAAGTTCAAATCCTGACTATTTTCTCACCTCCACACACACACATACAGCCAATCGCTGTGTGAAGTGGGTGTGATACGAGGATTACAGATTTTTCACGTAAGAAATCATTCCCCTTGATACAAATGTTGGACAGTTGTGTGGGGAAGGGAGACTCTGACATCGTTGGTTGATTGGACAAACGTTTTGTTTAAAGCAAGGACCCCTGCAAGGTCATCACTTTCTTGTTTTGTCTTCTTGCAAACATGTACAACTCTGAGTCTCTCTAGCCAATATGCTCATATGAGCAAGAAACTCCCCCTCCCCCTTTTCACATAGTAGTTTAAATCAAATTAATTCCCCTGCCTCTTGAGCCGAGCCAATGAATTCTGTGCTGCCGGCAAAGAACGTAAGGAATGCTGTCATTTTTTAAAATCTGAGCCACGTCTCCTTCTCTCTGAAGCCGCGTTGCATAATATTTTTACTACCGCTATTTCGCTCCACATTCTGTTCTGCAACTGGACACAGCATGGTGTTTGTGTAATGTAATACATTGCAAACTGAAACACAAGTCTCATGTTTCTTGGTCGCCAAGCGCCGATATGGGACCCTGTTGCCAGCGTTCAATTATTCAGCAAGTCGGATGTTTAGGTGCATCCAAAATCCTGACTAGGCACAAAACACAAAAAGCAGGAGGAGAAAAAGATATCAACACTTGTCTGATGCTTAGAGGGTAATTAAACAAGCAGCTTTCTGACCAGACAGTTTGCACTTTCAGAACAGAGTACAATTTCATTTTCAGTTAAAAATCAGTGGTTGGATCCCTGCAGGCAAAAGTAATATAGAAAATCTGTTAAGTTGCGTTTGTGCCGGTACCAGAGCACAGTGGCTCATTACACCAACACTGCAGCAGGGGACCAGAGACAAAACTGATGATAGTGGATTAAAAATACAGATATCCCGAGTGCAGTGTGTGGATAATTGGAAGACAAACCAAAGTTCGAGGACTAAAATTGTGTGTTAAGACACATACTGCAACAGACATGCCCGCATATCATGTCACAACAATATACGGAGCCAGAGATAAAAGCTTCCTCCATTGTTGAATTTTGCAGTTGCAGAACAGAATGTGAAGCAAGATATAGCAATAATAAAAATAAGTATAGTCACATTTGGGTTTTTGCTCATCTGACAGAGAGAGTTTGGCAGATTCCTCCTGAAATAAGTGAGGGTATAATCTATCCCTTCCCTCTAATGACATACTGACAATAATAACATACTGTAAACATGCTGGAAAAAGTCAAAGTGTGTCTGGTTGTCAGCACCAGTCCAGCCTACAGTCCACGCTGATCGTACAACCATTTGCGGCACACAACCTGACTGACTGTTCCACTAAATCTGGATAAATGACTTCCGGCGACATAATGGACATAATTAAGCTTCAGTCTCTTTGGCCCAAGAGGCAGAGTTAACTGGATGACTGAGAAAAAAAACCCACACAGCTCCTACAGAGTCCAGTCAGAGCTTAAAGGTCCACAGACCCGTCACATTATAATGTACAACATGGTGCGTTTCTCTGTCTGTTAACAACATGAAACAGTCGCTGTAATGTTTGTATTAAGACTTCTAGTTATTTAGTCTTTACAATCTGATCACACAATCTGTGAAATTCAACTGCACAAGATCGATTAGAATGGAACTAATTCTATTGGACAAAGCCGAACAGAATGGAAGAGTCAGGGCGATTTATTATTTTATACCAATGGGAGTCTGCATTTATGTTTGAAAACTATGAAAACTAGTTATATACAGTATATTTGGTTGTATTTGTGTTTACCCTTTATTTATAAGAACGTTTATGGTGAAGATGTAAAATATCAAGCCTTTACTTGACTTACTTACTTTTCTTTTGTCAAAAGAGTTTGATAATGACATCTTATGAACAATTTGCAATTTTACATATACATAAATATATATGTATATATATATATATATATATATCAGTATCTGAAATTTTTTTACTCCCTAATATTGGAACCAGCAAAACATCCCACAAACATTGACATCAGTCGGGCTCTAACCAGAACAGAAGAGATCAGACACACAGAATGACTAGACCACCCCGTGTGTGTGTGTGTGTGTGTGTGTGTGTGTGTGTGTGTGTGTGTGTGTGTGTGTGTGTGTGTTTTTGTGTGTTACACCAGAATATTCCCTCAGCTCCAAGTGTGTGTGTGTGTGTGTTTATACCTCATAGTGGAACAACTGACAGCAGAAGCCAGCCACAGGTAACACACACACACACACACACACACACACACAGACAGACAGACAGACAATCATTTGGTCTTCATCTCTTTTCGGTCAAGATCCATCATCAGTGATTCATCTCACGTGACCGGTCAGTGATATCCTGGCAGCTGTGTGTTCACAGTGAAGCTGCCTGCTCTGACAAAACACTGGACTCACAGCACAAACCTCATCATATATAAATTAAAAATATATGTGTGTGTCATAACTCCCAGGTCTTCCATGTTATGGATGTATGCATGAGTTATAACAAACGTGTACGCCTCTCCTCCCTGCAAGATTTGCGGCTTTCTGGCAGATGAGGAAATGCACAAGGATCAAAAGTCAAAAGTTGTTGTCGTTGTTGCTGCTGCTTCTCATACCTGTAAAGTGATTGAAGGTCCTGGGGGAAAAAACGTGTGGTCGGGTCGTTAAAATCCAGAAGTCAGAACTTCTGCAGCCCGGTGATGTGGTGGTTTTCCTCCTCCTCGACACAACTCTTCCAGCGGCTACACCTCCCCGCACAGACTCACCGTCCCCCCGGGGAACATCGGCTTCATGTCGCCGCGAAGAAGAAGAAAGAAGACGAAGAAGAAGGAGAGTTGACGGTGGGAGAATGAAATCAAACTAACAGTGGTGACACGACCCTGTCTCCGTGGCCTCAGCTGTCATCTGGTCGGACAGGCGCCTCTCCTCCATGCCGACACACAACAACGACACCCACTTTTTTCCAAAGTGCGCCGAGGCCGGCCCGGCTGCTGCCTGACTGCAAATAGGCGAAGGTGGGGTCCACAGTACGGTGGCCCCGGAGGGTCAAAACACGACAACGTTTCACGAAATAACAACAAAATGCTACATGTCAGAAAACCGAATTACATTTAAAAAAAAAACAACAAGACAATTCTTAAAAGACGACAACTTTTTATAAAACAAAAACAACATTAGAGAAAACACAATGATAGTTTCGGGAAAATGCAGTTTTAACATTCAAGCAAGGAACAGAGGCAGGAAATCGAAGTGTCCTCACAGACTTGGGTTCTGTCCAATCACGAACGAGAACTGTTGTCCCTCCCTTTCCATTATCTAAAATATTATTGTGTTTTCCCTAAATGTTCTTTCTGCAAATGTTTTTGTGTGGTTTGACAGCTCGGAGCCTGACAAATGTAATTATATATTTAAAAAATATTGATATTAGATATTTCTCAACAGAGCATATACGACTGCAGCCGCTCCAACTAACTCACAGGAAAAGTTTAGTTCTCTTTATTAAGGCTGCTTTCTTCTCCAATTCATCTGCCAGTTGTTGTTTTCAATTTGTCAATTAATAGTTTGGTCTACAAAATGTCAAAAAGTTGTTGGAACAATGTCGCTCACAATCCAACAAACACATTGACTCAAACGCTTCCTCATTACGTCATTCCAATGCAGGTCAGCACGTGTTGTGTCCACTCTGCCCAGACCAAACAGCAGTCTGAAGAAGTAACAGTATTTGTGTCTGGAACTTGGAGATTTTCTCTTTCAATCTTTTTATGTTGTGTCACAACAAGACGGCCTCCTGATTTAATTTCATATTTAATATGGCAAGGGTTCATTTCGTGAAATCTTTATTGTTTATTAAATCTGTTTTAAATTCATGATGTGTGATGAAGTCTCAGCACGTCCGGAGTAAAGGAAAGGAAGTAGTGGTAGCTATTATGGGTTAGAGAAGTAGATTCCTTTTGACACTCAGCAGAAGGTGTAACCAGCCCTTTGCTTCATGGCTTTCTTCAAACTGCAGCTTTTTTTATTTAATATCATTAAGACAATGAGAACCTTTTTTAACGGGGGAGAAAATCATAGTTATTACATAAGGGATTATATGTTTGGTAACCTTTTTGTCAGCCACAGTCATTGTGCGTTGCGGTGTGCAACACTGAATCCAATTTTTGCTGTGTCTGCATTAATGACAGCTTCCTCATGTGTGATCTTGTATGTGCAGAACAATAGCAGGAAAGGAAGCCAGTTGTATTCTTTCGGCTTCAAGTGTTGTCAGGGAAAACGAAAAGATACAGGGAAGGTCACACATGCTTTGCTTTTCAAACATAAAATTCCCTTTCAAAGCTTCAATTTCGCATTTAGTGTGTGTGCTCAATCAGCTAAATCAGTCAACCAGACAGCCAGTTGTGTTAAACATATACAGTACATATTAGTTTTAACTGGAAAGTTTATTCTCTAGTAAATTTGCAATATGGCATAATTTTTGGTATCAGTATTTTTTTCAAGGACAGATGTCATGTCTATGGGGCATCTAATTGAAGCTAATTCAGGTCAAAACAACAACAAAAACAACAATGAAGCAAAAACAAATGGATAAACATAAATTAATGAAAATAAGTACATGATTGTGTGCATGTGTCAATATCTTGTACATGCACTGACAAGTAAAGTAGGCGTAATTAATTCAAATCTATGTACGTGAATGTGATGAGTTCCAAAAACTATTACAACATATTCAATTTTTTATATGCCCCTTACAATTAGAAAAATATGAATATCGTTAAGTAAAATATATAATACGAAAAAAAACAAACAACGTGGCTTGCATTTATCTGTCAAATATACTTCAATACTTCATTGAAGTATATTTTTCATTATGTCAGTACATCATCACTGTCCAGTGAAAAATCATTTCGCTGATGTCAACTTTTCATGAGCCACCAAAAAAAAATAATTGTTTGTGGTTGTTTTGTAACTTCCGATAAATCCTGGTCCACCACTGTCAGTCAATGCACGTGGGTAAATCAGTGTAGGATCTGTCTGGCACTGTGGGACCACTAGTGGGCTTCATTGACGCCACATTTGGCCAACTAAGTTTACACAAATGCAAGCGCACACTCACACACACACACACACACACACACGCACACACTAACACACACACACACACACACACACATCAACACACGCACACATCAACACACGCACACATCCATTCTACAGCTGCGAACTCTCCAGATCAGTGGCCCTGTATGAAACGCTGGCTTTGTCTCCTCACACAGTGGCCACTTTCATTAAAGGGCAGTTTGTGGGTCTATTGTTGTCTTTCAATATTTGCTGCCAGTCGGTCGTGGCCATAATGCTCTGCAGGCAGAGAACACATTGGCTGTGGTACAATCGTCCCATTGTGTTTCCTCTGAGAAACATCAGCTACGACAACGTGTTGGGGCAGCTAAACAAAAAAAGAAAGAAAGAAAATGATTGTGGGCATTTGTCATTGCAGTTATTGGACTGATAGTGAAACTGATGTCGGTTAGTGAATCACTTCATGATTATTATGACTCAGTTTTTAAATCACGACAGTAGGTTTGATGTTGCTCGGCCAATGTCAGGTTACCAACAGTCACGTGTGCATTGAAAGCAGCAAAGCAAAAAGTAGAGACATTTCAGAAAACACTTTTCTGAGATGTTAATGATTATTGATTATTGAAAGTTAAAAACTTTGGCTTTTGTTTCAACTGTGTTTCGTCCTGTTAAGTTATTTGAGTGGGACTCTATAAAAGCTCGGTTCCACTCTCATTAATCAGAGAGTGCCCAGTGAAGTGCGCCTTTCCTCTTTCCTGTTTGTCAGAGAGAGGCTATTGTTGTATTCT
The DNA here is from genome assembly GCF_022379125.1 of Scophthalmus maximus. Taxonomy (NCBI): domain Eukaryota; kingdom Metazoa; phylum Chordata; class Actinopteri; order Pleuronectiformes; family Scophthalmidae; genus Scophthalmus; species Scophthalmus maximus. The sequence continues at coordinate 13,463,880 of NC_061530.1, forward strand.
CAAGTGTTTTTGAATGGCACAGGGGGAAAAGTTGAGTCCACTCTTAACAGGGTCCAGTTTGCAAAGGGCCACTTGTTTTGAACTTGTGGGATCATTCTCTGGTCAAGGCACCGTACTGTGACAATACAGGCTCATATGCATTCAAGTCCGCCAAGATCACCCTCCGCTTTGAATGTAACATATAAATTAACATATGCTTATGCTACAGTGACATTTAGAAATCCAAAACAAAAGAGTTCCATCACTTGATCACCCAGTGATGAGGATGAACATGTCCATTCATTTTATTGTGCACTGTTCCAAGAGACGTCACCCAACCCTATGCTGCCACCTCCAGGATGCTGAGGCTCGGTCGCGTGACGATGCAGAACTTTTTACGTCACCTTGGTTCGTATGTATCATCTGCCAGAAAAGAGCAGCACAGTCATCGGTGATTGTTTGCCCACAGAGTGTACTTGTGTCATCTAACTGTTTCAATGATCCCATTGATGCAAACTCGATACGAGAAGTTGTAGGACTGCATCACCAGATAACAACCGGTTCCAGTTGGTTTCTTGGGTCCTCGGATAATCAGCTCATGGTTCAGCACATGAAACAGAGGGAAACTATCATATTCATATCATATTGAACAACTGAATAGATTATCTTTAGCAATAATGTACAAGCAGATACAGTTGGAATAGGGTGAAATGTTGGGCAAGGCATACAATGAAATTATAAGTGCAAGATATAAAGACAGCTCTCAACAGATATTAGAATTCTGAAATAGCTTTCTAAACGCATTTTTTTTTAAATTATATTATTATTCTATGATATACTATTATGGTTATTATGGTGGTGTCCAAACGTGTACAAGGTTATCAAACATTGAATCAATTGCCAGTGGGTTTGATAAATTTATGGATTCTTTTTTAAGTTAAGAGAAAAAAAAGGTTTGGAGCACATGTTTTCCTAGTTGGTCAGTTCTTTTTCTTAGATAGCTTGCTTTAAGAAAGGAAATGTTTCTTTTCTAAAGCAAATATAGGACAAAGGCACCTATGTCTGGCTCCCTCCCTTGTGCTGCAGCGACATCTACTGTTCTAAAAATGTAGAACAGTAGACGTCTTATTGGTCATCAGGCTAAAAGTACATATTTCCAGTGAACTTCCCATTATTTCTAGATGACCAGAAGAGATCTGAAGCAGCCCATAGAGTGTAAATATTGTAAGGAAATTGGTATTGTTCAGTTCACTCATGGCAATGAAACAAAAACCCGTTTTTTTGTATCATGATGAAATCAGGCATATCTGTGGGACTGATATCTATGAGTGTGAGCAATTTGGTGCAGCTTGACTGAATTTATAAGTGCCATTCTGTTTTTTCTAATGTAATTTCAATGAAATGGCTGGAATAATATGCTATTAAATGAAGATTAACTGAAAGTAGAAAGTCAACATATGGAGATGGTTAATTATGACACCAATAACAGTCTTTTATTTTCACTTTCAATTTTCATCCAATTATAGAAATCAAAATCCAAAAAGTCCATTACAAATACAGGACAGCCGTGTTCATACAAATCATGGCTGTTACATAAATACACCAGGTTTGCAACAATTCCTTAATACAGAAACAGTTTATATTTATCAACAAAACACGTGGTTTACAATACATAATCATAGGACTACAAAGGTCATTTACCATTTCAATAAATTGGATGTCTTTGTGTGAGTGTGAATGTGTGTTTGTGCATTTTTTTTTTTACAGTATGTGGGCCTTTCAGTGTGTGTGTGTGTGTGTGTGTGTGCACGCGTGTGTGAGACTTCTTAATAATTGTCCATGTCTCATCTGGGGCCGAGCTTTAAGGGGGCCTTGGGAGATGAGAGGTTCTTCTTGCTGTTGTGGGGCTTCACTTTCAGGTTTTGTTTTGGTGCTGTTTTCAAGTAAAAATGAAGCTGTCCGAGAAGAGATGGAGGGAAAAAAGTAAGTAAGTGATCAAGGCACAGTATCAGCACAGCCCACAAGAACATACAGAGACACACACATAAAATACAAGCCTTATCTTGGGTTCTCTCAGTGGACACTTAGTACCTGCTTTTTCCTCTAAGAAAGTAAATTGATGGGTGAAACCAAGCACCAATACTGTTTAATCCCCTTTCGAAATCACATACAAACCCACCTGTATGGCCTCAGCTGGTCCCACTGTGACAGTGCTGGTGGAGGGGAGGTAACCCGGGGCCGATGCTGTCACAGTGTAGGTGCCTGGTAACAGGAGTCTGAAAAAGTCGCCATCCACTCCTGCGGGAGCACACACATGGGGAGGGGATGAGAGGTCGAAACATCCAACTATCATATTCTAAGTTACACACTGGTGGAAGCAGTATTCAGATCCATTACTTATGTTATACTATGAGTAAGTATAAGCAGGAGAAATAGCAAGTAAAAGTCCTGTGTTCAATCCATATAAATATCACGGGCAACATTTGCCAACTTTTAGTCTACAGTTTACACTTCCAATGTGCATTTCTACCATTGACCACAAGATGGCAGTGTGTTCCATTACAATGACTGCACTTATTTTTTGTTTTGTCGATACAGTAAAATTAAGCTGGGACAAAATGACTCTTGGGACCTTTCTTCTCCAAAGAACAACATATGATAGGTCGTTTTGACTCAAATTTCAGTTTCTTCCTATTACATCAAATGACACTTAAAAATCCTTAAACATTACTGGATATTGGCAGATTGTTTACCACAAACCTAACCCACACATTTCTTCGACGTTGAAGTGAAAGGAACAACAACCACATCTGTGTCACACTGATCTGATGTTCCTTTAATTGCCTCTTACCGCCGGTCACGTCATGGTGGATGCCAGCAACTGAGATCTCAGCGTTGCTGATGGGGTTGTTGTTTTCATCATACACCATGCCCTTTATCCCATGATGCACCTGGAAAATGGAGAAACATGTGTGTATATATATTTGTATCTTTTGGTAAATTGGACGACATGTGCTGAAATGTAGCTAAGTGAGACCACAGATGGCTTTGCGTTTGAACGTTGCGATAGGATGCGGCATTGACTGGTTGTCATATCGGCTCATAAACTACATTTCCGTTGCAAATGACAAAACATTAGACCTTATTAACCTTCCCCGGGCTTGCGGACGGTAACATAAATACAAACAAAACAAACCAAACCCAAAAGAGTATCTGCAGGCCCCTTCACTGTGGTGTGTTTAATCAGTGCTGTGGGATGAGTAGGCATTTCTGAATCCTCCCTTGTGGCTTTGGAATCACCGTTAATGGCAAAAGCATCCGTGCACTTATCTGAGAGGGATAAAGGACATTTTATGTTCAAGCCAATACTTTTTTTGAGGCTTGACATGAGGTCAAATTCTGTTTACTTGTATTTACTTGAATCCCAGCAAATATGTACAGGAAACCAAAGACTCTTGACTTTTGGTGGTTTACATTGGTGTCTGAAACGACTGTACGACTGTGTGTGTGCATCACGTTGGAAACTGTAAAGCTCTACTGACATAACTCTAATCTGCCTAATTCTTTGAGCAGTTGCGTGTGTGTGTCCTGACCTGCTCCAGGTATGAAACCAGCGCTTCTCGGTTGCCCAGCCATTCCCTAGGTAGCACTGCTGCCGGGGGGAACTTATCACAGCTCAGCTCCAGGGTGATCTCGAAACAGTTGGTGTACAGGTAGTTGAAGTCCTGCATGCCTTAAAACACACAAAGATATGGTATATAGAGAGAGAAAGAGAGAGGGCACATGCACGTTTTTTGAAAGCAGTTCTTTCCCAGATTAGACTTCAAGAACATTTTTGATGAACTTTCAACACACCCAAAATCACACTGACTTTTCGAGACACGGAATCTTCTCACACCCAACGCACATGAGGCCAGTATTGGGTGGTACAGTTCAGATGTGGCCTCACACTGTAGACCGTGACACAACACTTGGAGCAAGAGGAGCTGTTAAAGTAAATATGACGAGCTCCTTCCAAATTCGACTTTGCTCGTTTTTCATCCAATTTGATAATCTCGCATGACTCAACCGAAAAAGCTCAACAGATTCACATTTCACGGGAGAAGCCAGACGAGCTCAGACCAGCGCTTACAGATCAAAGAAGTGCTTCTTGTTATTGTTACAGTTGCAGGTTAACTGAGATAGAATTGAATACACGCCCAGGCAGTTTGAGGAACTTGGCGCACTGCAATTTCCAAGCATTCTATGGCAAAACATCACTGTAAGTATTCATCAAGTTTCCAAACAAAATTCCCGACCCATAAACCAAACAAGGGGGGTTGAGGGGGGAATAACTTTAAGTTGGCCGCCAGTGCAAAGGCTTGTATAAGTCCCAATGGGCTGATTGTGGCTCAAAGTGATATCATTTAAAACCAAACCATGAATGAGGCCCCACTATGCTTTCTAGTTTTTTGTATGACAAAAAATGAAAATAAATGAAAAGTAAATAAAAATAGTTTTTCGTGTGGTTATCTATATTAGTCACAAATTTTATACTTCTCTGCTATTTAGTGCATTTATTTAGAAGAGTGTTACAGGAGTGTATGAAATATATAAACTCAATCATTTAATCGTGAAACATGGTATAGGAAGAAAAAGGTACAGGTAAAAATGTATGTGCTATACAAAGATTTTTTGCAATATCGAGATTAGAAATTATGGCAAACATAGATTCCTTCATCCAAAATATTGCAGCCACTCTTTTCATCAACCATGAGCCAAAAACTGAACCGCCACTACCACTGTCAGTGACAAAAATAACTCAGCTGGCAGGCTCTGTGCAGCTCGAGGGAAGGCAGGAAGAAATTAAATATAAATCTCTGCTGATGAAAATTTTAAAAACCTCAACTGCCCCATGAATAATAATTCATACATTCCCTGGGGTTAGTGTTGGCACGTCAAGTCACCTATCCGCGGCAACGGTGTTGGTGTGTAAATCCACCAAAAGTGGTGTCATTTACAAACCTGAGCAGCTAAACTGGGGGGGGGGGCAGAGGAGTGCAGCTGCTGATGTACAAGAGGTGAGGAGGTTAAAGGCGAGAAGCGAGCACAGAGGCCCCGCAAAAAGTGTCACAGAGTTCACGAGGACACTGGGAAGCTGCGACACGCGACTCCTCCCGAGGCATTTCGCTCGTGCTGAAGTCTGTGCCAGCGCTTGCCAACATTCACGCAGGTGGCCTCGTCCGTCTTTTGAACGAGAAAGATAATGGATGTCCCCCGGCATGCTGGAATTTTGCACGTCAGCAGGGAGCACTGTGTGTTGTACGTGGGGGTTCATCAGTAGAAGCGCAGGGAAAAACTAGTTGTGATTTTAAACCAACCCGTTTTTAAGTTAACCTGCTGCTGCTGGCGCAACTTAAAATTTACTCTCAGCAAAAAAAAAAGGAAACAAACTTGAACTGAATTCACCTGAATTAAAATAAAAAGTGAAAACAAAGAAAATATGTGCACTAATTCATTAGTAGGCCTACCATTAAAGGCGGCGTTGTGCCATGTATATGCTATGTAAATCCAAACAGAGTCACATTTCAGACAGGACATCACCAAGATTTTCAAAGTAAAAGCTTCAGATTGACACTATCGTACAAGACTGTTTTGGTGGCGATAAAACAAGTCTTACAAAAACATTATAACTCATAATGAAAAGTATAGTTTCAGCCACCATATCCCCTTATTTTAGGTGAGTTGTGAGGTGATTTGGAGAAACTGTTGGACACTAACAAAAATCAGGGAGAGTATCTTTAAAGGTGATGGTTACATGGATTTCATGATTCCAGTAGAGTTTCTAGTGTTTTTTTGTTTTTTTTTAGGTCTCTTTCATTTGTCCTCTTCTCTCTATGCTGCTCACGCACAAAGGTTTTGCTTACCTTTGGACAGAGAGTACCAGCTGGCCCCATTGGTGATCCCCTCTTCAAAGAAGTCCCCACAGTTCCATCCCTTGTGCATCCAGCTGTGAGCGTATGAGTAGGTCCTCGCCAACTGCCGTCACAAAACAGATATGCTCCGTCATCCGCAGCATGTTCTCACACCCATGCAACAGGCATCAGGTGTGTGTGTGTGTGTGTGTGTGTGTGTGTGTGTGTGTGTGTGACACCTGATATGTTTAATCCGCAGCACACCTGTCTGAAGATTTTGTCGTCCGGAGTGGCTGCATACGTGGTTCTCCCTCGAATGCGCGCATCTCTCGACTTGTCGAAGGGGTAGTTGGCCACCACTGCTCCTCCGTGCAGGTTGGCTGACAGGACAAAATTGTAGTTCTGCATCCATTTTATGACTGCCATGGTCTCTGGTTCAACCTGTGGAGGATATTCAATGAGAACGTTATGAAGAAAGCACCTTACAACGGATCGCGCTGATGTACTTTTTTATACATGTACACGCCCCACAAGACATGTTGAGTCTAATTACTCAAGGCATTGTAGGACACTATTTACAGAACGTCCTTTATCAAATGTCCAACTCTAATTATAATGGGATAATTAATTCATCATTACAAATTCTTTCCCAATCCTTGAAACAAATTGCCCAACTGTATTAATGTGTGTCAGATCTGTATTGTCCAGTTATTTAAATTAAAAGATATTGTGTATAACCTTCATTTCATCAGTGGACTGATTTTTACTTGCCCCTTTTACCATTTTAAGAAAAGAAAGGTTAATCATGAGGAAACCATGTTTAATCCGTCTGCCTTTCCCAAGACCATGCAATGATCCTTCAACGTTACTTGCAGGGCTCCCTCCTCCTCCTCCAATGCTGCAGTTTATCTCGTTTTATCAAGGCTCTGAATGTGTTTGTGAACAGCTTTCTCTGTTTTTGAGTCTGCACTTTAGGGAGAGGGATGAGTTTACAAGACGCCGCCGTACTTCAGCAAAACACAACAGCTACCTCGATGATGGATGCTGCACATCAGCCTTTGCCTTACATTAAGGCATCTCTACAGAAATCTTAAGCCCTTTAAATTCCAGTTAAGGCTGCATTTCTTTTCTCTGTCAGTGTGACCTATCCTCAATCACTGCTCGTTGCATATTGTTGCTGGAAGACAAGGAGTGATACCTCTCCTTGAGTGAGGTATGTGGGAAAATAAACACTGTCTGGCTCGGAGACCACTGGCCTTGAACTCAGCATTGGCACCAAGGAATGGGACTCCCTGTTTTGAGGTCTGGCAGGTGTTTATGATCCGTGGATCTTTATATACACCCATACATGCTTTCATGTCAGACCTGTCACTGTGGTGCACGGTTACATACGAAGGGCACACAATAACAAAAACACTGTCGGTCGTATCCGGCTGTTACTCAAATCACTGTACAGACAGAGGCAGAATATCACATTTTTTCCTTTCTTTTTTTCTAACAAATACACATAAATCCACCCATTCTGGATCCCTCAGTGGTTCATTGACAGAGAATATATGAAATAGGGCCTCTGTGGGCCAATCAATTGTCAGCGGATACTTCTGCCAAAGCACTTCATGGTGCGAGGTGGGCTCATTTTCAGAGACTGAGCAAATACAGTATTTTCTGAGAACCCCGGCTGTCAGTCTTCAAGTGGTAAAAAAAAAAAATGGATTCCCGAGTGAAATTGTCCAGGAAAAATTACAACTAAACTCAGAAACTGGTCCTGTTTTCCAATTTGTCACAAGAGTTGAGGGTGAAAAACTATGCTCCTAAGGAATCTAAATACCCCACGAGTTAGTCGCCTGAAAGGCCCTACGTTGACGTGTTTGTGAGATATTGCGGCTGACTCTTGCTCTCTTGATGGGGTGGAGTGGAAAACTGTGTTCCTAACTAAACTCATTTCCTCTGGATTGAACATAGTCACTTGACTAATGTCAATGTAGCACGGCTGAGCCTGCGAGCCTGCGAGGATGTAATCCCGAGCCAGCATGAATGAAGTATCTGTACCAGCGGCACAGTTTCTCTTTTGTGGATCTCTTTCAGGCAGTCATGTGGGCAGACAGCCCGCCCCGCAACTGGAAGGGACAACGTTTTCGTTTTTCCCAATGCATTTGCATGCCAGGAACCAGTAAATAGGAAAAAGATTAGAAGTAAAAAGTATAAACTAAATGATACTGTAATAATTCTGTATAATTCATGATTAAAATCTGCTTTCTTTAGAGGAGATTAGGCATTCTTCATCTGACTCATCTGATCCTTTACTTTATAGATTCACTTTTATTCACTGGAAACTTCTCTAATCTTCTCCACTCTTCTTTATGAGGGCAATGGATGCTGGAGATACAGTATACTTCAGCATGCATGGACATTGATTCAGTCTTTTGTTCTCATCGGGGTGGGAGTGTGTTTTGTTTTTAGCTTTAAAATATACAGTACTTGTTCGAAAAGTGAAAATTACAATAAAAAAAATGTTCTTAAGGTCGTTATTTCTAAATACTGCAGGTCTCTGTGAAGGTTTTGCTCTGCCAAGGATATTCAATATATATATATATATATATATATATATATATATATATATATATATATATATATATATATATATATAAATTTTAATCGCTTTAAAAGGGGTTGAATAAATCTTTACTTCTCTTCATTAACATTGGATGGACACATTACATAAGACTAAGTTATTAAAATAACATTATGCCATCACCATAGCCGTACCAGCTCTCAGTAGCTCCAGGACGGAGGGACCGAAGGCCGAGAGACACAAGAAATTGAACCATGAAAACACTATGGCCCTTATAGTGTCTGCTGAAGATAAGGTGACTGCGGACGGGGCGTCCCCAAGGATTTGACCTTAATACTTAAAACATACTTTTCAGCAGACTGTTAGAAAAAGTTTGACATTACACACTTCTCCACTTCATTCAGAGGCCATTAAATCACCCGGATCATCTCTCCCACAACAAAACTAGACCATATTACAATGCACTATTCCGCCACATATAAAATCTATCTGCAGCCAAAGTTTATATTATATTTGTATTTGGAATAAAAAATTAAGTTTATTCCCTCATTGTTTCGTTTTTTTACTGTGTAGGGCAGGTTTCTGTTTTGCATTTCTGGATGGAAAAGATCTGCAGTTGCATGTACAGTACGTGCGTGTGCAGAGAGCTTTGTGTGTTTTTGCCAAGTGCCTGGTATGTTGATTTCTAATAGTTTCATAGCAACAGAACCTGGGCTCCGTCACAAAAGAGCACAGGGGTGAATGTGTTGCTTAAATGTTGAAAGCAGGCATCTGTGTCTTTATAGAAACGCTAGTCTGTAACAGAGAGTCAGGCGGTACCTCTTACGTAGCAGGTAACACTTACACACTGAGACCGCAGAGTAGGTCGTTTCATTTCTCATGGTGGTGATAGAGAGGGAAAAATGCTCAGCTGAAGCTGGAATTCTTCATAGACAATACATTTATCTGATCATATCTTATCTTATTGTCCCTGGAGTGTGTACCCCTGTGTTTCTATTCAATTTTGTTAACTTCTTCTGACATTCTTAGTTTTTTCTAGGCCTTTCCAGAGCTTGAGCTACTTTCCCAAACCCCCAAAACTCACAGCTGAGAGAAAACAGATGCCATGACCAATAAACTCATGTTATTTGTCAAAAAGACCTCTGGGCTGTCTTTAAAATTAAGGCTGGATCTTAGAGATATTTTTAAAGATGCTTTTGTTCCACTTTGTCATCTGCATGCGGCTGCAATTTTGCTCCGATTGCTACAGTTTGCAAAGACAACATATTACATGACGGAATATAGGTTGTGCAGTAAGATAAGAAAACACACCAATCCAAACGGGTTAGACTGCTAAGGCGCACCCAAACCTACGCACCGTCAAAGAGATTTCATACCAAGTGATTTACTAGGTCGACTCACTTTTTGAATTTATGGCCAGCTTATTTTTATTCAGTTAAAGCTCAACTGGCAGTACAATCCGGTACAAATCTCGTGAAGTCATTTATGCCAACGAAGCTAAAGCCAAGTTAACTCGGCTATGTGACAGTTGCCCTTTTGTTCAATCCCGTATTCCAACAGTGAACACACACTGACACAGAGAATATGTGTGTATATCCATCCAGGGGCACTGACCTGATGCTCCCAGTTGTCCGGCAGCGGCAGGTGGTGGTTCCGCCCGTTGGTTTTCTCGTAGTAGTACATGAGCGCGTTCAGGTCCGGAAAGTTCCGGTTCAGATCGATTTCTCTGGCGTTCCCTCGGCCCACCAGGTAGCCGTTGAACTCTGGACCCTGTTGACCCACAGACAAACAACCGAGTGTGAAAAACGGCCGCCTGACCGTGCTCGATACCGCTGACAGATGACAGATTGTATGTGTTCGGGCTTCTGGGGTTTTAGTAGCTGCTTGGCAGCGGTAGAGGAAAACTGACTTTCATATTGCACTAACTGCACAGGCAATCTCCAGAGTGACAGCAGTCAATTGTTTTCTTGCACTGAATGTAAAGTTTGATTCACAATGATTCATTTGTGCTCTGAGGAATCATGGCATTGGCACAATATTTTCCGCCCTGCTAGCGACGGGGCTCTGGGGATGGCGATGACGGTCTGTTGTTCAATCAGTGCCGACTGAAAATTCTCACTAAATGCTGGAGTGATTCCCATTGCAATTTTGTACAAACGTGCATAGTACCCAGAGGATGAAGCCTCATCACTTTGATGATTCCCTGATTATGAATTTTTTTTTCCCCTTCTTGTGCCACCACAGGGTTCACGTTTGTGGTTTAGGATCCGCTACAGACGTTCATGTTCCCCTCAGAGTGAACAGCACAGACAGATTTGTTTTTAAAGTATTTTTTTTATCAGGTTTGGTTGTTGACCAAATCGTTGCAAAGCTAACAGCATTCCCATTAATGGCAAACCATATACCAGCTAAACGTGGCTCAAAGGCAGGACTGTAGATTTTTTGCATTGGTGCGACTCCAAAAACGACCTTTAATCATCGAGTGTCTTTCTAAAAAGTACCTATTATTAGTGGCTATAAAGCAAGTAGAGGAGCATATTACGAATCCCAAACATTTTTTATGCAAGGTTCTACAAAACGTTCTTCTGGCAGGCAACTGAAAGAACTGACTGAACTCTACGGTATATAAATCTTTTCTGACGCTGTAGACATGATCATTTCAGATGTTATTCCTCAAAAGCTCAATTATTAACCAAAATCACCACTGTGTACCTTCCAGGATGAAACAACCTCCCCATTGTTTTCCCAGATGCTAAATCACCCGAACAGCTGTTGATGCAACAAATTATAGTGTCGTGTGCATGTTGTGCATCCGAGCGACAAAAAGAGGGAACTCCATCTGCAACGGGCCTCCTCGGGACATATAATTAGAGATTGTGCACGTGTGTGTGTGTGTGTGTGTGTGTGTGTTAGAGGGGGTTACATGTGTATCTGTTGTTTCATGGGCTATATAATTAACTCAGAGCCAGGGGCTCTCTCTCAGGGAGCTGATCAATGTTATTATTACAGACATTAGCAAAATTAAACCGATGAAAATGTTCTGATAGTGGCTCTTAGTTGCTCGTATTACACACACACACACACACACACACACACACACATTGTGTTGACTGTGCGTATTGAGCTGTGATTTAACTTGCAGGCCCGAAGTTTCACTGGGGGACCTTAACATTTTCTAACATTTCCACTGGCAAGAACACAATCAAGGAAAAATGTGGAAAGTCTTGCTCCTCAAGCGGTAAATGAACAGCCCAACGTGTCCCAGTGGGAGATTTTTATTTTCTTATTTTTTGGAGGTCAGGGTGTACATTACCTGTCTGGCAGCCACCTCGTAGCCATCCGGGTTCATGGAGGGCAGGATGTGGATGCGCGTGTCATGAATCAGCCTCATGATCCGCTGGTTTCCGGCCCGATACTCCTCACACAGAAACTGGGCGAGCTTAATGAGCAGCTCACGGCCGAGCACTTCGTTGCCGTGCATGTTGCCCACATACTTGAACTCCGGCTCCACTGGGGAGGAAATGGAGAGGCGTTAGGTAAAAGAAATGCATGGAGCTGCGAAGCTTGACATTTAAATTGACTGCCTGAGCACACGCACGCACACACACACACACACACACACACACACACACACACACGCGCAAGCACACTAACTATATGGGTTGTCTTTTTCGTATTTTAACACTGCCGATGAATCTTTGAGCCATCGTCTAATTTAAAGGTTTTAAATTTGAATTTAACATCACATATCCTGACTAATGAGCACGTGGGCTAAGGAGCGTGGGCTGGACCTGACTGATAATATTAATAGCTGTCAATCACTTTGTACCCACGCCCCAATGCATACAGTGATAATCATCTATTTTACTCTAAATGGGACCATCATTTACAAAATGAACATCGTGCTGTAACGAAGAAGCTTTAAAACTAGAGATTGAGACCATAAAACTCTTTAGGACAATATTTGCTGACGCTATAAATCAAGTGAGAAGTACAGTCAGTTTCTTTTTCCAACCAGTCGGGTCGCCCCCTGCTGGTCATTTGAGAGAATACAGGTTTCACCCACTTCCGCGTTGGCTTCACTTTCAGGGCCAGGTGACTACGTCCATTTTTATTTACAATAGTCACCGGTCACAAACTGACAGCTACATTACCCACGATGCAACTCCAATGCTGATAGTTTGCTTTGAGATTTTTGTGCTATGTTAGTAATGGTTGTTGTAGCCTGGAGCCTCAAACAGAGATGAGGAGCGGGTCATGTAAAACTCAATTTGTTTTTCGTGTTTTTTCTTTCAAATCACCCACAGTCGCACTTTAAACTAATTAACATACTACACAGCTTAGCGTTATTGGAATTTCTTGATAAGGATTTTTTTTCCTCAACGTTCTGGCAAAAGGTGAGCTCTGGGGAGTGAGTCCAGCCACGGCTGATTGAATTATTTGGATAAGGTCATCCGGCATTCCTACGAGTATCTGTCGCTGAGTGAGTGAGCCACTTATCCAAACAGCCTCCCTCTCTGTACAGGGTTCCCTCCCTCCACTTCATCAATCACTGTTTCTGTGCTGAGAGACCTACGAGCTCCCAAGCACCGCTGCTGGAGGACGGAGCGACTGCTGAACGCTGGCCTACACTATGGTGTTGATGAATATATGTATTTTGACACCACTCACACAGTACATATACTGCAATTGTTGTAACTGTTTGCATGAAAAGTGGGGGGGGGGGGGGGGAAGGTGAATTGTGTGTGGGTGAATAAAAACCTCCAAATGTATAAACACCCTTCTCTAATTGCTTCAGGCACCCAAATGGTGCAGCTTGGCCACTGCCATTCCCCTTCTTCTCTTTAACAAGGGGCCAACTGGCCTTGAGATCAAAAAACTGTGTTGGCTCTAGCGTGGAGCTTTAAAAAAAAAGAAAAAGAAAGAATACACACGCACACACGCACACTAAGCACACACACACACTAAGCAGCATTTGAAAGACGTGAACTTCCTAAAGGGTGCAGGAGGGTTGACCCAGACAAGACGTAAGGTCACTCCCCTCTGTGAAGTGCACGGTTCCTGTTATTCACCCTCGGTCACCTTGCAACAGAACAGGCGCACATCCTTCTATTCTACTTAAGGAAGCCCCTACGTGTGCAGATGCAGAAAAAAAAATGTGCAAGCTCAGCCACGGCCAAAAAAGCATTGCCTGCGGTTCACAACCTTTTTTTTTTTCCTTCTTCTTTTGTTCAAATAGCTGCTATTTGCAAAGAATGGCAAAAAAAAGTAAATTGTACAAAAACCCACATATGACCATTTGGCCTGTTTTCAATACAAACAGCAGCCATAATGAGTTTATGGTTTTTAATTTGCAAACGACAAACAAAATAAACGCCTGAAGAGCTGATTCGGTGGTCAGGAGAGGGGGGAAAACAAACAGAGCCTTTGCAAGAGTGGGTTCAGGGTTAAAGCCTTGTTGACTCAAAGTGAACCCCCGTGTCATCGGCACAGCTCTGAATAACACCCAACATTTTCTCAGTGGCTGAATGGCAAAAAAAAAAGAAGAAAAAAAATGAAATGAATCACAGATGTTGACTCGGTTCTTTCACTTTCGCCTTTCCTCGCTCCTTTTTGAGTTTCCCCCGTAGATCACGCTCGCTGATGTTTATCAAAGAAGCCTGCTGGCGTTGAATGCTCCTGCTTTTCATCTTCACCGTTGAGCCCCGCCGTACTGTAGCTCCACACAGCCTAATCGAAGGCTTGCCTTTCATCTCCTTTTGGACTAAAAAGAGAAGAGCGGAGCCTGCGCGGACTTCTCTGCCTCCTGCAGTTCTGTTTTCAAGCCCCGCAGCAAGAAGTGTGAGACAAATGGGCAGCCGGTGACAGAGCGTTGGCATCAGAAAGCCCCGATGTGTATGTAAAACACTAAAAGCACATTTTCTGAACGATTGTTTATCAGCTTCAGTAGTTTGTGCCATTTTTATAATACATTGACTGTCATACAGAACTTTTTTCAAACAAATGAACTCACATTTTGTTTAAGACTGAGCAGTATATCAACTTGAACCTCTCTGTCTCACGACTTATTCCCTATTGTCCCTGCAGTCACCCGTCATTAGAGCACCTTTGATCTAAACTTAACCTGTCTGTCCACTCTGGACACTTCCCGCGGCGGATCAGGTGTTACTCACATGCTTCGTGGACGCCCGGGTTGTCGCTCAACTCCAGCACGTAGAGGTGGCGCCCCTCCACGCTGCGCCCGATGCTGTAAATGCGAGTGATGTAGGGACATTCGTTCTGCACAGCAAACAGGGCTCGCACCATGTCCTCGTATCGGTGATGCTGGAAGTCTGAGCCCGACGCCAGGAGCCCCATCAGCCCCAGCAGGACAGCACCGAGCCAGGGAAGAGTCCACCGCCGCCGCCGCCGCTGCTGCTGCTGCTGCTGCATGGTCCCTCAGCCCAAGTTGTGCTGCACAGGAGGAGATAAGGGAAGCCTGGTGAAGAGACCGCTGCAACAATGCAATGCACTCACACACTTTCAGATGTATATTTATCTCCTCACACACCAAACATACTGGTTACTCCCTGCTTGCTCTTTTCCTTTCTTGTTCCCCTTCTTTCTCCTGCTCTCCCTCTCCCCCTGCCTCCTCCCACATTCAGTCTTCACACTGAAGAGCAAGTAAGGACAGCCCCTCGCTCCTTCTTTGTCTCACTCTCCTCCTCCAACAGCTGCTTCTCTCCCTCTCTCTTTCCCTTTTGGGTGCTTGTCAAGTACATGCTACTTGCTTTATTGTTGCTCAGAATGCTCCTGCCCTCAAGTGGTCCACCCCACGGGACCCCTCGTTTCTCTAAACATACAATCTGAATTTCATTCTTGTCTCTGAGACACTGGTTTTCTATCCTTTTCTTTGTCTCTTACTCCAGTTTGGTTCTATGCTCCCTTCCTGGGAAAGAGGGGTTGTTTCCACGGCACTGCTCTCCCCAACCCCTGCAGCCCTCAATCATCCATTCATTAACTCTTAAGTCAACACACAACCCCTATGTGTGTGTGTGTGTGTGCGCGTGCGTGCGTGCGTGCATGCATGCGTGCGTGCGTGCATGCATGTGTGTGTGTGTGTGTGTGTGTGTGTGTGTGCGTGCACGCGTGCCTGCACTCCTCAGATGAATCAGCTTGAGAGGTCTTTCGCAACCTTTGGACTGGTTTTGTTGCCCGGTTTCCCTGAAGGAGATTCACACACACACACACACACACGCACACACACACACACACACACATACACACACACACACACACATGTATGTTGGAAAACATACCCACACATGCTTTTGTGGCCCAGAGAAGAAAGACCAAATGCTGCAATTAAACTTCTGAAAGACACTGGTTGATGCCAAGACACATGAACCCCCCCCCCCCCCCCATGAACACACACACACACATACAGCAGAGCGTGCAAGGGGTGCTGTCAATCAAACCTGCTGGAGAAAAGAGGAGGGTTTTTTCCCTTCACAGAGAGTTGTGCAACAGCTTGTGGAAGTGTCTACAAGCAAACGAGAAGCAAGAGTTGAAAATGGAAATTTCAGAAATGTGAAGCTCAAGAGGAAAGACAAATGTTGAAAAAAGAATAAAGGATGGAAAATGAAGATCAACTGACACGGATGAAGAGAAAGTATGAGGAAGAGAGACAATGTAACGGTCGAGATACAGATGGGAAGACCAACTTTGCTGCATTCCGTGGAAATGTGCCTAACATTGATTTTCATTTAAATCAGCATAAAGCTAAAACAAATCTATGCCCTTGCATTTGACAAACCAAAGTGGGACAGCAGTGAACTGGTCCTCATTGTCTCCGCTGGCGATTGTGTGTCCTCTGCTTCATTGTTTACATCTGCCCCCCCTCCCTTCTTAAGGATTTGCACATCTCACTGCCATGCCAACAGCTCTCAGCTGTGACTTTCATTTCAAATAACAAAATTCAAGCCAGATGCAAATAAAACACAATGGTCGAAACACTAAAAACTAAATGTCCCACAACATCTTTAAATTAATCACAGAGATCAGTTCTTGGCCCTGTTTTTTATTTTTTTTACTTCATGGGACAAGCTGAGCTTGTGTCTTGGAGTTAAAACATCATGCATTAAGTCTGGAATAAGTTGAATTTCAACCCAAAGTGAATGAGTAACCGAATGGAAACATGGAGGACCAGTGACATATTCCTTGTTTCTAATTAAAGAGTTGTGCAAGAATCTTCACATAAGCTAAACTTGACCATTATAATCATCCTGCTCACGTCTGAATGGACAACCTGTTCCCTGGTTGCCTGCTAACAATCAAAAATACGTTTACATGTTTCCCTCTGCAGCAGTCAACCAATAGGCTGCAGAGTTCATACAGGTAGTCATCCTCACCCAAGGCCAAAAGTCTGATAGATTGAAAATGAAGCTGAAGATGTGACAAGGGTGTGTGTGTGTGTGTGTGTGTGTGTGTGTGTGTGTGTGTGATCACCACATATGAAGATGCATCATTCACATGCACTCAAATGCTCTATTAAGGAAATATTGTAAATATTGTAAGATGACGACACCTGGTGGATATAAATAGTACTGGAGCTGTGCACAGTGGGCATGCAGGGTGATCGAAGAAATTAAAATATACCTGAGTATATGGTGAGAGGATGGAGCTCGTTCATTGGTGTATCGTTTGTTTCTGTGTATTGTCATACATATACATATATACATATATATATATATATATACATATATATATATATATATATATATATATATATGTGTGTGTTTTTATATATTTCCCGGTGCCCATAGATAAAAGGTGTCAAGGGGCGAGACTTACAGGTAAGGGCCCATCAAATGGACCTGCTGCAGAAGTTAGGCGTCGGTCGGCAGTGTCTTGAGACCAAATCTGCAGCTTAAAAAAAGAAAAAGAAAAAGCCCTGCAGCTAACTCGTGCAGACCAAACGATACCGTGGTTTTGGTGACACCTGTCTTTACCGGCCATGTCCACTAGTGGGCAGTGTGCACCAAAGCAAACCTCAACCCGATCGAAGTTCATTCTTACTTTACATCACGTTGACTGCAGTTTAACGTAACTAAAGAAAGCCAATGTGACCATGCCAGTTCATAATACTTATGTTTGAAAGTGAAAATACACTCAAATGATTCATAAAAATCATTTGTTCCCCCTCCATTGATCAGAATGTGTTTGTATGCATGATTTGATGATGATATGTGAATATGACACTAAAGTCTATTTATATATTTAGTAGAACTTTTATTCTTTTTTTTTTTTTTTTACCAGACGACATTACAGGGCACCAAAATAAAAGTCACCAATATAAAAGTCACCGAAATAAAAGTCACCAATATAAAAGTCACCAAAATAAAAGAGTCACCAAAATAAAAGCCTCCAAAATAAAAGCCTCCAAACTCTCAGCTCGGGCTCAGGTTTATAGATGCTGCACTTTCCCCCCGCCCACCATATGTGATCATATTGTAATAATGAGAGCTATGGATGTGGAGTAGGTGGGTGGTTCTAAGACATTTGACTGTATTTGGACTTGGTGTCGATTGCAGATGTAAGTGTTTGTCGTTCTTCTTTTCTTCCCCTGGCTGTGCTCGCACCAGAGCTCGTTGGCAGAAGGCTCTTTTCCTCGCAGAGCCCGCACCAGGATGGGAGCTCTCCCGGCGCAGGGGCTGTTGTGGATGTGTGTTTTGACCTCTGCTGGGATAGCAGAAGTTTGCGGTAAGTCTTCTGCTGCTTGTTTTGTGTGTTTCGACCGTGAAGTCATGAATATTTCCAGAGGAAGACACATGGTGCATTTTTGCTGGTCTGGAGGTTTTTTTCTCCCTCTCCACCAAGACTTTAAAGTTCCTGAATATGTTTTTCCCCCCACAGTAATAGGGGGTCAGAACCTTTTTTCAATGATTGGCAATGATGATTGATGTATTTAGGAATTGAGAGACTGTAGAATAATTATCATATACACACACAATGATGCAAGAAGTAATCGGATCCTTTTAGTCAAAGTGCCAGTACAGGAATGTGAAATTATTACAAGTAAAAATACTGCATTAAAAAAAATAACTAAAGAAAAAGTACAGAGGTATTAGCAGGCTAAAGTACTTGGCCCCTGTGAATGATTAATTGCATATATATATATATATATATATATATATATATATATTGTTCAAGTGAATGCATTATGAAAACATGGGCTTTTTACTGTTGTAGCTGTCCAAGTTTTAACTTCTTCATCCACAGACAGGTGGTCCAGTGATTCCCAATCTGGGGGTCGTGCCCCTCCAAATAGTCTTAAAATAAATCTGAGCTGATTAGTTGGTGGGAAAGTAAAAAAGAAAAAGAAAATCCCTGTATATTTGATCAATAATTTGTGTTTTTCATTTTAGTTACATCTGAATTTGAAATGTAACCATAAGGGTTTAAAAAAGTGAAGAGGAACAATACGTCCCTCTGAAATGTAGTGGAGTAAGTGTAAGTGTCTACAGACTATGGCATAAGAGATACCCCTCCTATGGGGCGAACGTTATCAATGAGCTCTTGGAAAAAATCCATTTTTCTTTTGGTTCCAGCCTCAAACGTCTGCACGTCCAGAGGAGCCAGCACGTGCAAGCAGTGCCTGGCTGTGCACCCCAGCTGTGCGTGGTGCCTCCAGGAGGTGGGTTTCCATCTTTCTTCCACTTCACTTCATCTTCGGCAATGAGCTCTCTCCTGGTGCAGGGTGGTACAGATCTCCTCGTCAGCCGTGCCATCTGGTTGAGCCAAAAGGCTATAGCAGGCCTTTATCTTTATTTCACTTTGTTTGGCAGCTTTTACTGAGAACATGAAATGGGTTCAGGTGAAAATAAAAAAGGAACAAGGAACAATCTACCCAATAATCCATGTGCTTCTGTTTGGGCTTTGATCAGATTACCAGCACTTAAGACATAGTGACAGACATCCTTTGACTGCATGAGGATATTGTCTTCTTTTTTTGAGTGTGGTGATTTGATATTGTAAACTCAGTTGGGGAGCGAACTCATCCTTCCATTCAAGAGCAACATGGCAACTCTTGTTCTTTTTGTTCAGATGCTGAATAGATGTTGGAGTATTTCTTCATTCCAGGAGGTATAAAAAAGATGTCTGTGTTTCTGTCAGGACTTTGGCCAGGGAGTTGCCAGCTCTTCCCGCTGTGACCTGAAGAGCAACCTGGTGGCAGCGGGCTGTGCTCTGTCAGCGGTGGAGTCTCCAACCAGCAAAATGCAAGTGATCGAGGACCGGCCCCTCAGCAACAAGGCAGCGGGGGCCACACAAGATGTCACTCAGATTAAGCCGCAGAGACTCCACATCACCCTCAGGCCAGGTCGGCTTCTCAGTTTGGTTACAAGTGATGGAAATTGAGTTTTAGACAGACTGAAGATGGAGGTGACACAGGAAAGAGGTCAAGCAACAAATAGACCCATACTAATGGCATAAAGTAAAGTTATGACAAAAGGTATTTCTTCATCGTGTTTCCCAGATGATGCCAAGCGCTTCACAGTGAAGGTGCGCCAGGTAGAGGATTACCCTGTGGATCTCTACTACCTCATGGACCTCTCCTACTCCATGAATGATGACCTCTTCCGCCTGAGGACGCTGGGCAAAGGCCTGGCCGAGGCCATGAACCGCACCACCAGCAACCTCCGCATGGGCTTCGGGGCTTTTGTGGACAAGCCGATCTCGCCTTACATGTACATCTCCCCCAAAGAGGCTGTGAAGAACCCCTGCTACAGGTGAACGACGAGCTCAAAGTATGACTAGTGCTTGCTGATTGATGGATGCCATGCCGTCCAATCAACAGTGTGTCGTGCAACTATCCTGAACTGTGCAGAAGAAAATTTTGATTTAGATTCCTCATTAATTATGTTTTAGTGTAAAAGGGAAACTTATCTGAGTTGGTTTCTAATTTGTCTTTTTTCGTTTGAAATGCAAGTAAAGCAAAAATATTTCCTAAAATATCAAACTATTACTTTAAAAGGAAAGCTTTCCACACTTAAGGACAACGTGGTTGGTACCACGTGCATCTGAAATCTGTAATGGAAAGTTTATTTTAGTGGCTGCAGTGTTTTGCATTCACCCACTGGTGTTGATTTCACTAGCTGTTTGTGTCTGCATGTGGAAAGTAGCTTCATTACGCAGATTATGTCATTTTAGTGAGGACATCTTTAAACACAGCGTTGCTCGGTGAACACGCAGGCAGCCTCAGCATCTGAGCACTTGTTAAAGGCTTCAAGCGGCTCTCGAGTGCTTGGTCAGCTGCTCTGAATCAGCCACGGGTAATCGTACTCTCTGCGGGGAAACGGTGTCCCTATGCAAACTGCTATAACAGCGTCTGAAGGCCACTCTGCGGTGGACTCAGTGATTCCAGGTCCCGTGGGGTCATTTACTCTCGCGCTTACACACAGTCTGCAGAAAGGGCTATCTAGCCTCCAGGAATGTTTGGATAAAAGATAAGACAAGTGGAGAATTTTGGTCTGGTGAATACAGAGAGAACAGAGTTTCAGTAGCTGTGCTTCAGAGTCCATTTTAACTGAATGATTAACAGGAGAAACTAAATGTAATGTGTTTTGAATTGTTTCAATTTATGAAGAACAGCCTTCAGCGGGCATATAGTTAAAAATTGTCCTCTGCTATCCAATGTGACTTTGATGG
This sequence comes from Scophthalmus maximus, assembly GCF_022379125.1. Lineage (NCBI taxonomy): Eukaryota > Metazoa > Chordata > Actinopteri > Pleuronectiformes > Scophthalmidae > Scophthalmus > Scophthalmus maximus. The sequence continues at coordinate 13,485,012 of NC_061530.1, forward strand.
AAAACGTCATGAGGTCAAGGGGAGGTGTGAAGGAGAATTCACAAGGACGTGAGTCAATGTCACTGCCGCAAGGAATTGTGGGATGGCATTATCTCCTTTCCTTTCGTAAAGGATGCTCTAGTGTATCCTATGGTAGAGGAGACAGGACAGTAAGCAATTGCCTGACTTTAATTTTATAGCTAGTTATTAACACCTCAAAACCTCCCTGTAAAAGAATATTGAAAAATAACCTTGATGGATGGACTGAAAAGATGTTCAGATGCATTAACTGATCTCTGTTTGATTGGCAGCATTAACACCACCTGTCTGCCCCAGTTTGGCTACAAGCACGTTCTGTCTCTGACGGAAGAAGTGGGCCGCTTCACAGAGGAAGTGAAGAAGCAGATGGTGTCCAGGAACCGAGACGCCCCGGAGGGAGGCTTCGACGCCATCATCCAGGCTGCTGTGTGCAAGGTGGACGGACAGCCTGCATGTGCAAACACGCCCACCTACCAACACCATCTCTTTCTCTTCTTGTCATGCATAAACATTTTGGCTTGTGAGCGCTTGATAATAAAAGATTTTCTCAAATATTCTTCCTTGTATGTGTGGTGTGACGGGAACCAGGAGCAGATCGGCTGGCGTGCGGGCGCTTCCCATCTCCTGATCTTCACCTCGGATGCGAAGACTCACGTGGCTCTGGATGGTCGTCTGGCAGGAATCGTACGACCCAATGACGGGCAGTGCCACCTGAACTCTGACAATATTTACAGCATGTCAACCACCATGGTTAGTGTATACTGTAAGTGTGTGTGTTTGGTGCGCGGACTTTTGACAGAGAGAGTATGAGAGAGAAGCACAGACAATTAACGTCTTTGTTTAAGCGATGCAGGGGTCTGTAGAATTATGAAAAGGAACATTTCAGTGTTTGTGTGTGCATGTGCTAACCACACCGCCCCCGTTTGGCCCCACAGGATTACCCATCTCTCGCTCTAATCACAGAGAAGATGTCGGAGAACAATATCAACCTCATCTTTGCTGTCACCAATCCTGTGGTTCGTCTGTACCAGGTCAGGAGCTCTGCAGTTCACACTGTGTAGATTCAGCCTCCTATTCTGAAATAAAAAAAATTTAAAAACTCCAAATCTGAAAAATAGAAAATGTATGTTTCTAAAGTAAAACTGAGAAGAAGGCCCATCTGAGTCTGTAATCAGTACAGTAGTGTTTCGACTCAAGTCTTCCAAACCTCACTGGCTTTAAAATGTGATTCTTGGATCCTGCATTGGAAGAATGGAAATTAAAAATGAATCACTGTTAAACACTGCTCATAGCTACACAGCAAAACCCAAACTGTTACCGTTACAGCCAACTGTTGATGTTTCATTCACAGGAACTAGTATGACATATATATTTTTGAATATATATATATTGGCCGATGTATATTACATTTTATATATACATTTTTACTCCACATTAATGAAGCTCTACTAATGAATGTATTTAGTCATCATGAACATTTTTCATTTTTGACCCATTTACATTATATTATATTGTCACATGGTTTTTACCATTTTTGGCTGCTATGTATTTTATATAAATATTTGTAACTGATGATACAGTAATGAGTATTTTCTGACTGTGTAGGACGACAAGAGGCTCCAAGTCTGTCTGTCTCTGTCTTGTAGAATTACAGCGAGCTGATTCCTGGCACCACAGTGGGAACACTGTCCAACGACTCAGGCAACGTGATTCAGCTCATACTGAAGGCCTACGCTGTAAGTGTCACACACACACACACACACACACACACGCACCCCAGGCTAGACAGTGTTTGAGGAGATGACATGTGCTTGTTGATGCACACCCTGTCTGAGTCACACACACGGTCAAGGCAAAGTCTTGGCCGGCGGGTGAAGCTGACCAATTGTAGGAGACTTGCTGGCTGCGTTTCACTCTTCATATTTTATGCAAGTTTATTATGCAGAGAACAGGTGAATGAGCTGAAGATTGACGTTATTGTCCGTCCTGCCTGTAACTTCGGGGTTTTTACAGTCACGCGTGTTAATACGTGCACTCGTGTGTCTGTACACCCAGGTAAACGATATGAAGTGTAAGTAGCCCTGCATGTAATTAGAGAAGGAAATTCGGCGCGTAGAAATTGGAAGAGGGATATTATTATAATGATAATTACAATATTGTTGTAATAGCTAACCGTATTTTTGCAAGTAAGTGTTAGACTTGTATGACAGAAAAGAGGAGGAAATTACCTGTTTTTCAAAAATCAGGTCATTTCCTAATTTAACCAAATATGAAAAACTAACGAGATTTTGACCTCATGATGCATGATTTTTTCCCCCTTTTGTTGGTGATGCCAGAAAATCCGTTCCAAGGTGGAGCTGGAGCTACAAGGCGTCCCAGAGGAGCTGTCCCTGTCCTTCAACGCCACCTGTCTGAATGGGGAGCTAATCCAGGGCCTCAAGTCCTGCTCGGGGCTCAAAATAGGAGATACGGTCAGTTCTGCTTGACTTTACTCTCGAGAAAAAGAGAGGTATCCATACATATTTTACAATAATACAATCATATATCAGTAGTCAGCAAAGGTGGCTCGAGTCTCGAGACACAATAGGCTAAAGGGGTCACTGAATTTACAGTGTGATAACAGTTTCTTTTGCCTGAATACAAAATTAGCAGCTCTCTTGCCAACTTTTTCCACCATCTGTCCTATTCGCTGGGGCTTTAAAATACCAAGAGACAAGTGGCCATAACCATGTCTCGATTCTAAAAGTAACACGTTGGTTAGTTCCATGTGCTATTTTTCATTATCTTTTTGGTCTCTTTCCATTTCCCTTCTTGCTGCTGTCGACGTGTTTTTAAATGTGGGATTTTCCCCTTTTCTTCAGATGATGGAAACAAGTGGATAAGCAGCGCCCCTGAACTTGTCTTTCTTAGTTGATGTTTTCATTGTCTTTCCATACTTGTCCTGCCAACTCCATTCAGAGCAAATTGCTTTGAGGGTTCTTTCCCCGCCCCCTTTCTTTTGCATTTTTTCTCTATCACAGCTTCTTTGGCTCTTTTCCTCGTTCTCTCCTCACTCCAGGTGACATTTTTTGGCCTCTACACATTTCTTTCTCTCTGCTTCAGCTCCTATTATTTCTTCCATATATGGCTGTTTCACCAGATGTAGTAAGAGCCCACTTTTTGGACATCCAGATTTGGACGCAATGCTGAATGAGCAATTACTTTCACTACATACATATGGAGGCATTCCCTGTTTCATATCTGCGTGCTGTTTCTGCCAACAGGGATTAAATAATGCTGAAAACTAGAGCAGCTGTTAAATAATCCATTAAAGTGCTTTTACATGTTAGTTAATCGACACCAGGGTGATACAGAAGAATGATCGGTTTTAAAAAGTTACCATGTCTTTCTAGACATTTGCTAGCATCTGGATGAAAATTTTTTTTCTTCCAAATTCTGACCTGCTACAACTCTGATTCCCTCCTCTCTGCAACCAGGTGTCTTTCAGTGTGGAGGCCCGAGCTCGCGGTTGCCCCAAACAGAAGAAGAAAACCTTCATCATCAAACCTGTGGGCTTCAAGGACTCGCTCTCCATCACTGTCACCTTCGAGTGCGACTGCAAGTGCCAGGCCAAAGCCCAGCCCAACAGCCCCAAATGTAACCACGGCAACGGCACCTTTGAGTGTGGCATCTGCCTGTGCCACCCGGGTCGCCTGGGGCCACACTGTGAGTGTGCGGAGGGCGACTATAGTCCCACAGAGCAAGACCGCTGCAGTGGGCCCACAGGCTCTGGAGGGCCCCACTCTGCCGTTTGCAGCGGCCGTGGAGACTGTGTGTGCGGCCAGTGCGTGTGCCACAGCAGTGACTTTGGGAAAGTCTGGGGAAAGCTGTGCGAGTGTGACGACTTCAACTGTCTGCGCTACAAGGGGGAACTCTGTTCCGGTAAGAGCCTTGAATTTCTTGCGTCATTAATTTGCTTGAGCATCTTAAGCTGAATGAGATGATTAATAGATATTTCAACTAACAGAAGCCAAATAAAAAATTGGACCGCAAATAATTATGTTTTTCATGATTGATCCATCTGCCAATTATTTTCTCAATTAATCAGTTGTTTGAATTTTGTCTATAAAGTGAATTTAAATTTAAATTCCCTAAGGTCCAAGGTGACATTGACAATGGCTTGTTTTGTATAACCCAAAGATCCTCACTTTACAGTCATGGGAAAGCTGAGGAAACCACCAACTCCTCACACTGGAGAAGCTAAAATAAGAGAGCGTTGGCTTATTCATCTACAAAATGACATATCAGTTATCAAAAGTTTGCTCTGGTGCCAGCAGTCTGTTCCAGGTAAAGATAGAAAATCTGCAGGTCTTGCAGTTTCCCCCTGTTACCAGTCTTCATGCTAAGCTAAACATACTGGGTGTTGGCGGCAGCCTCGTATTCAATGGACAGATATCATCTCATCTAACTCTCGACTAGAAATGTGAATTTCCCAAATATTAAACTGTTCCAAGACTGTTTACATGATTTTTACATTGGCAGTCCCCTTCACCACACTGACTTGCCACCCACCTCATCTGGGAAGAATTACATACAATAACAACGCTCCCTTCTGTCCAGGACATGGGCTCCATTCACAATAAACATAATGGTGTGTGTGTTTGTGTGTGTGTGTGCGTGCGTGCATGGTTCAGGATTAACTAATGTTGTGGGGACCTACAGCTGTTTTCACAGTCACCTAATGGGGACTTGTGTTCCTTATAGTGAGAAAAAGCAACTCCCATAACATAAATCATTACATTTTAAGGTGGAGGGCATGACTCTCTCTTTTCTGAAAGTTTCTCCAGTGCGGTTGAGACTTTTAAACAGTGGAAATGAGTTTGTGTTTGGTAACTGTTAAGAGATTTTAAACCAGACCCTGTTGATCCTCCTCCTCTATCGTAAGTGTTCTGCATTATTGAGGCAATTCCTCTTTGTTAGTTGTTAAATAGTTGTTAAAACACATGAACAATTAATGAGATTGCTTTGAGGATATTTCACTTGACCATTGCTAATTGCATAACGGCAAGTTTTGGCACAGACTGCTTTTCAGCCTTATGGTTATGATATACTGTATGTCTTCCCCCCACACCGCTGCTCGCACAGAAGAAATGTTTTGCTCTATTCCCCAGAGCCCATAGATTAACATGAAAATACCTCTATGCTTACTCATTGGCTGGCGTGGTGTAATAAGGCTAAAAATAAACCCATGTTTGGGCAGAAAAGGGCCCAGTGGGAGAGGACCTGAAATGTTCTGTATGTAGAACATGGTCTGCTGTCTTGAAATACCTGATTCAGTGCAAGGACCATTCTTCTCCACATAATGGTCTAATTAAAAGCCAGTGGTCCTGTGGTCATGCGGTAATGACGGTTTGTTCATGCATCATCTTTTAACCAGACAGACCGTTTCAAGCAGCTTCCTGTCTCATTGTTTGTCTGGGCATTGTTGGGCAGCAATCGGCCACAATGGTTTCTGCAGTGTCACTCTGTTATTGGCATACACACATAAAATACATGGAATAACAACAAGCCAATGCGCAACAATTTACCCACACATGCACTGAATCATGCAGCCGAAAATATAAGCTCCTCCAGACACCGCAGGCACAAAGAATGAAATGGCTTTTATGTCTTTTAACTGTTGCCGGAACACTTCTGCTTTCCTGCGTGAGCGGTCAAAGCCACTGAAAAAAAATTATATTTGTAACATTTGGAGTGGATGTAAACACATGCGGATGTTAGTCTTCCATGAAAACATGGCCTTGTTTAATTCTTGCTCGACTGCATACATTTTGAATATTATTGGTAGGAATTCTATTAGAGAGAGTGGAACCCTCAAATTAATTTAAAAATATCATTTTGATAATTTAGTCCAATTACATTAGTGTGATCTAATGTCATTGAAGCAACTTAACAGAACATATATGTGCGAATGTGGGGAGCATAACTATTTTAGTTGTTATGGCTTCCTTTGTACCTTTATTGTCCCTGTCCCGTCTCCCCTCCCAGGCCATGGTGTCTGTAACTGTGGTTTCTGCCAGTGTGCACCGGACTGGCAGGGCGAGAACTGTAACTGCTCCAGACGTACTGACACCTGCATGTCCCACCTGGGTCTGCTGTGCAGTGGGAGGGGCCAGTGTGTGTGTGGGGCCTGTGAGTGCACCCAGCCCGGTGCGTACGGGGCCACGTGTGACAAGTGCCCCACCTGCCCTGACGCCTGTACCATGAAGAAGTAAGTGAGCGTGCATAAATTACATCTTCACATATCTAGAAAACTAATGATTAAGATGAACTGATGGCCCGTGTTCCTCTTCTTGAAGGGAGTGTGTGGAGTGTAAGCACTTCAAGAGGGGCAGGCTGTTTGACGACAACACCTGCTCTCGAATCTGCAAGGATGAGATTGTGCTTGTGGATGAAATAGGTGAGACACTGCCAGCGAAAAGTCCAACCATAAAATATTACGATTTTAAAGTTGACATTCTAATAAAGCCTTGTTCATAAAGGATTTATAATAAGTATCTCATGGGAATTAATGGTGATTAAATAATTTATCATTAAATATGAATAATAACAGGGAATAATAATAGCATTGGGTTACCATTTTATGACAGGTTAAAGCTGTCATATAATTTTTTTTTATTGTTTATAGCATCTATGAAAGTTGCTCCATGGACTTTAAGATCATCTTTTATAGAATTTCGAAATAAAACAAACAAAATTGGTGTTAAGGCTGCTATCAAAAGAAAGTGTCCGTTGCACTACAAATTTGAAATCTTTTTTTCATGCAGTGCTCCATGATACGAATGCTGTGAACTGTACTTACAAAGATGAGGATGACTGCGTGGAGCGTTTCCAGTACTATGAAGACGCCAGTGGCAAGTCCATTTTGTTCGTCATCAAAGAGCCAGGTAAGAGGGATCCATCCTACAAGGATACCTGACCTAACACACAAACATGTAAGGATGCTCTTATCAATATTGACTACGTCTAATGTGCGTCTGCCAACTCTGCAGTCTCCGTCAGCTCTAAAAGTGTCTTTCAGCTCATTGTTTTGGCATTACAGTCGGTATTTTGTTGGTGTAACTGTTTTGGTTGAAGGTTTTACTGTTTTACTTTACTGCTTTGCTTATTCCAGTGAAAACATTCTGATGAAACAACTGTGCGCTTACCGGCCCAACATCAAACTGCAAACAAACCAGGACTGCGGCACCAGCTGATGGTCATAGTGAAGCTTTTATTTGCTGTGGAGCCACTAAATAACGGCCGAATATAAAATCAACACCTACAGGAGGAAAGACTATTGGACTATGTCCAGTGTTGTGTTTACAGGTTGTTCTACTGCCTTCAATTGTCCTAAAGAAAAATATCAATTCTGCTTCGGGGTCAGTCACTTATAAATATGGTTAAAAACACATGTGGGAGAACTGAAGGAAGCCACAGTGGCGGATAACAAAGAAAGAAATCTACAACCACAAAATACATCACCACCCTGTAATAGTTAAACCAAACATCCTCACCTTGTCAAATCAGTGTGTTTTTTCTGCGCCCACGTACAAGTTGTCACTGCCCTGCAGCATGCCCTTCATCTGCTCGTTAAGTGGCCAAATAGAAAGCGTGTGGGGCGGTAAAACCGCCTTTAATGACCATCGGTGCCTGCGGAGAAAGTCTGTCCCTGGGTCTGCCTTTAATGGAAGCGTGTGTTTAATTTTGGCACAACTGGGTTGCGGAGAAATACACCCAAATTTGCCTTGAACACAGTGCACCCTGCCGAGTCAAGGAGGGTCGTAAACAGCTGCCCAGCTCCTCGAGGAACCCGCTGACTCTGCACATCCTCAAAGAGGAAAGCGTGAGACGGGGAGAGAGGAAACTAAGTAAGCAAAAGTAAGGAAAAGAACATTTTCTTAAACGTTGAAGCTGCATTATGAAGGAGGAAGAGAAGAGAGGAAGAAGAAATGGAACCGCTCCAACCTGAGATGATTTGTATATATGCCTATTAGGATCAAAGGGCCTCGTTGAAAAAGCAGGAAATATAAGAAAGTAGGAACGAGCAGAGAGGAAGAGGTGTAAAGCTTTGATGTCGGCTATAAAAAGTTCACCCTGGATCCCCCCATAGGTTACCCAACGCTATACTATCCACATACATAGGTGCTTGCAAGCACGCACTAGCACAGTGAGTAACATCCACCTCAAACCGGAAAGAACAGCTCAGAAAACAAAAAAGATGATCTCTCATCTGAAATAAAAAGCACTGAGGGCCTTTAAAGGACAGCTCATGACATTGACCTCTACCCCCTTTGTCTCATAAAGCCGGCGTAATGCCCCATCTAAGTTATCTGCAACAAAAATGCAGTTTGGGAAGACACAAGTCAAGAATTAATTAAGCCAGGAACTTAGAGGTCAAACCAAACCAAACCATTGAATTAATGGAAATCTTGAAATCGTGACTTGACTTACCTAAAACAGTGGAACGACTATCAAAACTAGCAGCTGCAGATATAAACTGAAGAATGAGTTTTGCATGGCCTATTATTTCCATCAGGTTTATTTAGAAATGTGATGGTGGTTTGATGATTAATTTAGTTTTCCAGAATGACTAACGATGGGAGTGACCACGGAAACATGTGACGCGTCATTCCAGTCTTGTGTAGGAAAGCTTCATGTACTATCCATCATATTTTGTACAACAGAGATTTGTGGCCTGGCTGTGTGTGGTTTTATATTTTCTACTCCAGCCCATCCTCCTCTCTGCTCTTTGGTATTTTAAAGACACATTTCTCCCCGATGTGCTGCCCTCGTTCTCTTGCATCACTTCACAGGTCCCCCCCACCAGGTCTGATGCTACCAGTGTGACAGGTGGCAAAACTTCTATGGCACACTTCAGTGTGGAAAAAGTCGATAACAGAGTGGTTGATATAAAAGATGCATGAAAAGCAACATCAATGTGAGTGAAGGTCGAGACAACGAGGGAAAAGGTTATGAAATCAGACTTCCTCTTGTCTGGCTTGCGTCTCGTCGCCTGCTGTGTGTTTACGTTGCATTTATCTTTACCTCTTCCCACTTCCGTCCAGACTGCCCCAAGGGTCCAGACATTTTGGTGTTGCTTCTGTCGGTGGCAGGGGCCATCTTGTTCCTTGGCCTGGCGGCTCTGCTTATCTGGAAACTGCTGGTCACCATCCATGACAGACGGGAGTTCGCCAGATTTGAGGAAGAACGCGCTCGCGCCAAGTGGGACACGGTCAGTGAATTTAGTGTGAGGTGGTATGTGAGTGGAAATACCCTGAGAGGGCTTATTTGGAAGCTTCCAATGAGGTGCTTGTTCGATACTGAGACTGAAATCAAATTAATTCGATTTTGAAAATCTAATTTCAAGTTTAGAAATAAAAAACTATATTTGATGCCTGAAAATCTTCCTTTGGACTCTTTTTAAAACATGCGTCTGTACGTACACACACACACACACACACACACGCCCACACAGGCAGACTCTCGATCTCGTTTCTCTCGAAAGACGTTTTTTTTATTATTTTTGTGGCATGCTGTTACTACCAGCAGAACAAAAGGCAGCCAACGGAAGGGCTGGGTTTAAATTAGCTTACGCTAATTAGCCTTTACTGCCTTTTTGTGGCCTTAAAAACACACCCAAATCCCACAGGCTCGAAACCACAAAGAATCACAGTAGTTTTAAGATGCTCACCGAGTAATGGAAGATAAACCATAAGGCACACGTTCATGATAATATATGTGGTATCTAACTTTTTTTCTTTAATTTTCTATACAATATTTTCTCCTCTGTCAAATTGATCTTAACGAACGTCTCTATATGTGTATCTGACAAACAGGGACACAATCCGCTCTACAAAGGAGCCACATCTACCTTCACAAACATCACATACAGGGGAAAAGACTGATGCTACTGAACAAGGATGAAGAACAAAGGACGGAACGATTGGGATTTGTGGGAAGGCACCGAATCATGTGCAGGCCTCTACTGTCACAGGACAATAATTAATAATTATTTGTGTTTGTAAATATGTAGAAATGATTCTGAGGACACATTTTTATCAGGGATTTGTCATAAACATCCACTTATACTACACTGATAAGTAAGATATTGTTTTGTGTGTATGACAGAACTGTTTTGTCGTGCAGGCCAGAATAAAGGTTTAGATCACCCATATTTTCGCGATGCCTCTGCATCCAGCCATGTATATTGTTTTTATTTTATTTGCCTTGGTATTGACAACAACTGACATGTATATGTTTTTATCCTGTGCATGTTATATATGCACGTTTGTCCCCAAATACCTTTGCCGGAAAAATATCTTGAGAAAACAATTGGCAGCAACATCTGTGGATTGACGATTGTTTCTTTGGCAAATAAAACCACAAACTATCCACATGAGCGGATACCACTGAGGTTAAGTGGGAAAATATATATATTTTTAAAGTGATGTGGGTGAAGTAATGTTTGAAGTCAGTGGAAAAACTATAGGGCAGGTAATGTTACAGAAAACAAACTCCATTTCCTGGTCACATTGTGGGATTTCCATTTCGAGGACTAAGGGAAGATTAACTGCCCTTCATTCAGCCAAGTGATGTTTTGTTAATATGATGTTTGGAGTATACTTAGTATCCTGAAAACTGGCGCATTTTATTCTCCTTTAAGGGAAGTGTTATCATTGTTAATAATGCACATCATATTCCATCTACCTTAGATAGCAAATTGACGATATTTAAGTGAATATTATTATTATCCTTTCATATAATGAGCTTGTGTGACACTGTTCCAAATGACTGTTTTTGTAAAGGCACAACATTGATTTCTGTTGTATGTTGAAAAAGTCCATTTCACCAAGTAATACACAAAGATAAACAACAAGGGTTGTGGTTTCCTGCAACATGCATTGTGCTTCCAGTCTGTAATGCAACTTTTTGCAATGCTCTGCTTCCATCTCCTGGACGTAAATTGCAAAAGGCCCCCTACTGATATTTCATGCTTAGAATAATTCATCTGACACACTATGAAATATACAAGATGAACTTGCATCAGATTAATTACACACAGTGCTGTGTACTTGCAGTTTAACCGCAGGAGATGCTGACAAAAAAAAACAAATAATTTTTTTAACTCAATATTTTTGGAGTGAAATGTGCACAAGATGCACTTATCTTCCAATACATCATACTACCACAAGACAGATAGATAGATAGACATATAGATAGATAGATAGACATATAGATAGATAGATAGATAGATAGATAGATAGATAGACATATAGATACATATACATATATAGAGATAGATAGACAGACAGAGACAGATAGACACATAGACAGATAGATAGATAGATAGATAGATAGATAGACATATATATAGATAGACAGATAGATAGATAGATAGATAGATACATAGCTAAGCATATACATGTATATATATAGATAGATAGACAGACAGATAGAAAGATAGATAGACAGATATATAGATATACAAAGATCTATATATCTATATATATAGATAGACATATATAGATAGATAGACAGATAAATAGACATATATATAGATAGATAGATAGACAGACAGATAGATGACAGATAGATAGATAGAAAAATAGATAGATAGATAGATTGACATATATTATATAGATAGATAGATAGACAGACAGATAGATACATAGATAGATAGATAGAAAAATAGATAGACAGACAGATATATATATATATATATATATAGATAGATAGATAGACAGACAGATTGATAGACATAGATAGACAGACAGACAGATAGATAGACATATAGATATATAGATAGATAGACAGACAGATAGATACAAAAATAGATAGATAGATAGATAGATAGATAGATAGATAGATAGATAGATAGATAGATAGATAGATAATTAATTTATCCATAAGTATCCAATCGTTTTGCCATTCAAAAAACCAAACAAACTGATATTTTACTTTTTGCTTCAAATTCCCCAAAAGCATTTGAATTGTGTCACAATGACAAAAACCGCTGGGGCCCCCAGGAGTCTGGGGCCCCGGTGGTTGCTGGTGAACCAACCTTTCCTCGACGCTGTTTTCGGGTGAGTAGTCGAGGTTATCTGTTGAACTGGCGCAGGGGAGGCATCTCTCAAAGCTCTCCCTGGAGCCCTGTGCGGTCCTGGCTGCGGGGGGGTTATTATCATTCATCAACAATTAAATGATGGGACTCTAACGAGGTGGCCGAACTTGCCCTCACCGCTCCGACAATGACAACACAAAGAGCGAGCGAGGCAGAAATGTGACAACACTTGTCAGCAGGCTTCAGAGCGACGGCAGCTGCGGGGTCCGCTCCTTGCGTTTGGCACCACGACGGGCGAGGAAACCCCGAGGATCCGGGCCTTGCCGTCCGGATGACACCGGTCGGAGCCTGCCGCGCCGCTCTCCTTAGCTAGCAGTGGCTAAGCTAACAGATGCCTTCCCGCGACTTCGCAGCAATTGTAAATGGAGAACTTGACGCGAGCAGCTGTATTTGAGGTGTGCGGGGCCGCGGGTCGTTGAGGAGTTCGCCGGCGGCGGCGGGGACGACAACGTCATTTCTAGGGCCGCGAGTGACTGAAAGCTGCTCGAGCTTCTCCAGGTGAGACCTCCACTGCGGCTAACGCAAACGTTAGCTTGCTCGCTAGCCAGCTAGCTAGCTAGCCGGTAAAGGTAAACCCATGTATGCAGCGGCCACAGCTGTTCTTTAGTAACCAACCACACGGCAGCGGCTAAAAACATTTATTAAACTTAAAGGGTTTTAATGATGATGATAATTGAACATGATGCGACGACATTCCTCAAGATATTTGATTAGCATGTTGACGCCTAGAAGTGTTGACTGGCTAATTAGGGTTAGCCAAGTTTGACTCGTCTTCGATCTTTTCACGTCAGCCAATAACAAATCCGTATTTATTTTTATTATTTTTTTAAATTCAAACAGCTGCAATGATGTCACTTTAACGCAAACGTCTGTCAACTTCAAGTCAATCTCGGCCTGTGGCTTTTTGCCACTGAAGTTGACAGGAAGCTGCATGTCCTTTCTGGCTAGGTGTCGTTGCCCTGCCCGGTGTTGTTTGACAAGACATTAACGACATCACGACTCGCGCAAAACGGCGATGTCCGTCAATATGTGGATGCGTCATCTTCGCTTTTGAGTGACTGTCATCAGCGTGAGTCGCGTATCGTGGGGCCCTCGGACGAATCTGATGCATAACCCAGAGAGGGAGGCGTTCCTGGTGGCCGAAGGAAGCCGTGCCCTGACATGTAACATGGACATGACCAACCATTTGGGGAGGGAGAGTTTAATAGATACTTGTTTTGTCTCGTCCCCTATCTTGAATGAGTATTGACAGAGGGAAGCGAGTTATGTCCACAGTCAGTCGCTCTAATTAAGCTGCGGCTGTAGTTTGTCATTTTTGCCTTTTGACAATCAGCATCTGAACAAGTGAGTGTGACAGGTACGGTTGATGAAATGGTATTAACTTCGCAGGGAAGAATAGACATCAACAGTCTTGACATGCACCGATCTGACAGAATATGTTTTTTTTATTGTCTTCAGTAATTTTCTACTGCTGGTCCAATTGATGAAATCAACCACAAAAGTTTCACAATCCTTCTTGGTGTCAATATTTCCTTCCCCATTACTCTTTTTCATTTCAAGAGGAAATGCAGAGGAATAACTCTTTGAAGGATATTTTTTATAATCACATTCCTCTTAGCTTTCTTTCTTACTGAATCAGATTGTGATTCTCTGTTAATCTTAGTATCCCAACTCTCCGACGTTGGGAAGGATGGGGTTTTTCCAATGCCATGCGACAGGCAGTAATCCTTTGCGGTGAGTCCACATAAGTTACCGTTTCATTCAGTGTTTGTTTCTCTCTTTCTAGGCATGATGGAAGGACTTCATAGTCAGGCTATAAGCCTGGACCCACGCAGGCAGGAACTGCTTGAGGCTCGCTTCACTGGAGTTGGTGTGGCCAAGGTTGGCATCTCTTAATAGCACTATGGTGTTTTCTTGTTCTTAATCAATTTCTGTAGGTACAGGTTTTTTGTGCAGATGTTGCACTTAACATTCAAATTTGATGAGAGTTCACCTGAAGGTATTTTTTTTTTTAGTTTTTTTTGAAAACTAGATGTGAAGCTTTCCATTTTACCCTTACGGAAATGAGTTTAGTGGCACACACAAGATACTTGCAGTGTTTCTGCAGGCAAAAAACCCACAACTCCACTGAAAACGCTAGCGTGAACAGTCGGCCAGCTCTCTTATAGTTAGTTCTTCCCTTCAAAATCGTCTTTCGCCAGTATTAGCTGATGCTCTGTGTTCAGGAGTTTCCCTCTGGAATAAATCCTGTCTTCCTGAACTAAAACTGAAACAAGACCAGCTCTGTCTCTGCTGACATGGGAGCGGGCCAGCAGCTTTTATTTCAATGGAGACTAGTGACTCTGAAATGGCAGTGCAGCTGTAGCTCACATCACCCGGCTGAGAGCTATACTGCAACCCTGCTGCTGAAGCGGGGTATTACTGAGTGTGGGTGCGCATTTGAGAAAATGGCAACCCCCTGGAAAGCAATCACTTATCATTCATGCTCCGGCCTGTAGTGGGCTCTGAAATGAACTGTTAGGCCTGCTCGCTGGTATAAGAAAGTGAATGAAGAGAAATTTCTTGGCAGCATGTGTGACCTTGAGCAACGGAACACTGACAGGCCTTAAGAGCATTAGCCCCCTGCACCAGTTATTCTGCTGTCTCTTCTTAGTCTCATCAAACTGCTTATGTCATGAATGGTATCTGCGTCACCAACCTGCTTATGAACTGAAGATTTGAAGAGGAACAGGGGCATCATATATTCCATCGTAATGCCCCTGGTAGCGTCTTTGCTTAGCTTAGTGACAGTCAATTTTAGAGTGAGAACTGTTGGATGCATGTCCTTCAATTCACACATATTCTGATCCGAAGTAACATGTTTCACAGACTGCCACAAACATGGGTTGTATTTAAGTTGAATCTCATTAGTAGTGTTTTTCAGATAGAGGATGTTTGGCAATCTGCACCATCTTATTGTTAAAAACAATTATTTAAATATTTTACATATCTTAAGTTTCGGTTTTACTCTCAAGCGTCTAGTTACAAAGGTTACACATGACTAATCAATCAGGTTTTATGGGTCTGTTCTGTTTTCCAGAGTTCAGCCAACAGCGAATCATCCAACCAGTCACTTTGCAGCGCGGGGTCACTGAGTGACAAGGAAGTGGAGGTTGGTTCTAAGAACGAATCAGCCAAAATGACAAGTGACTGTTCCCTCTATATTCTGGACTTTTTTTTGGTTTTACCATGTGCACACATCCTGGCTGTCACTGGTATCTGTATTGGTTGTAATTTAGACACATTGTGAAGTAATATAAAGTAGTCCATGCTCCTACTAGCTCTTAAGATAGAAAACTGGGGTTTTAACAGAGAAATTTAAGTTTGCATACGTGAAAAGGATTAGAGATACCATGAATACCGTGGCCTTGTCAGTATATACAGGGTACAAACATGCACAATCCTCAGAAAGAATCAAGGAACAGTTTTGAGCTTATGACCTTCTCGCTGTGAGGTGACAGTACATTGCCATGAACTAACCACGCTGTGAATGAAAGAAGAAGCTGCTAATAATCTTATGATCCTGTGATCATACATCTCCTTCAGCTAGTGCTATAATACACATTTAACTTAAAAGATGCAAATTAAATCCTGTTGCTGTTATCTTCATGTGTCTTATAGAATAAATGTACTGAAGTGAGATTAAAATGTAATTGGTGCTGCCTTTCTGCTCATGTCAGACACCAGAGAAGAAGGCCAATGACCAGAGACGCAGGAAGAGAAAAGGAGACATCTATGACAGCAATAGTCAGGGTAAGTCCAATCAGCTTACTGAAGCGTAAACATCTCAGTATTCATGGTTGCAAATTTGTATTAGTTCTGTCCTATTAAATGCCCCTTTGTGGTTTCTTCTGCTCCACTAAATATATATGCCTGTGAGCGTAGTGGAAGATCAAATAATTACAATATTTGTGATACCTGTCATGTTTTATCTTGTAGGAAAGGGGAGAGGACACAAAATAAGTGATTATTTTGAGGTGAGTACAAACTACGCCTCAGTCCTTTCTGAATACATTTTGCATTCTGGTCTCCGTGCTGTGCGTTGTTTCAAATCACTCTCCGGCTTTAGTGTGATGTCTCACCCTCACGTTCCCACTGGGCCAGTGCGGTTCCTCATCAAACTCTGACTCTAACAACTCTGACTCTTTTCTCTCTCTGTCTTGTTTCTACACTGTTAACTGCCCCGTGGCCAGTTTGCTGGTAGCAGTGGCTCTGGCACCAGTCCTGCCCGGGGCATCCCCATGCTGGTGCGCTCCTCTCCACAACACTCACTGTCTAATCCTCTGGTGAGCACCAGTTTCCATCTCCATAGCTCTCTTCGGCTTTGGCCCTCTGTTTGCCGTCGATTGACAAGGTTTTGGAGCTTTCGCCATTGTCAAATTCATCTGTCGGTTATGTGGGTTAATTTTCGCGTCAGCACATTTTGAATTGGACATGGTCAGTTGTGTATGTATTGCTAAACCTTCTTACGTACATGCACTGAAGACCGGACAATTTCCTGAAATTTTCTGGAGGGGCTATATGTGGGAATTTTAATGTTTTCTGGAACGTAGTAAAATTTCCTATAAAATGTCCAAATAGCGCATGTGAGATTGCAGCAGTTATATTTATTTTAGTTTATTTCACTAAACTTGGAGGCGAATCTTTGGTTTGTCTGGATCATTCCAGCCAGTGGAAGTAAGAAAAGAGACCTTTACCTGGTTCGTTTATAAGATTTAGACAATGTTCCTTAAGTTGGACTTTAAATGTCAAATAAAAAACAGGCACAAAGTAGAACAAGCCTGGGAGGGGGGGTTAGTACTAAGGTCAAAACAGTTGAGTGTGTTAAGTAGAGTGAGTTGAGCTGAGTTTGCGTTATGTATGATCTGGAAGGATCAAAGTTAGGAGAGACTCTGACCATTGGTCAGTAAAGATCTGTTTCTTGGGGCTGGTGTTGTCATATTTTCAGACATTGTTTTAGTTGTTGGTTTAACACGAGGAGCTGGCATATGAGGCTGTACAGGAGGACATTGTACATTCTATGGAAAACTGGAGCCTGCACTTTGAAATCAATAGTGGATGGTGGTGGCAAAGAATGAATGAATGAATAATATAATCAACTAGTGATGTTTCTAATTAAGATTCTCTTCACCTCCCATTTTCATTCATCTAATGTGAACATCTTTTCTCATGACAACTACAAAACATTATCAACTACCTACTGCACACAATTAAATAATCTCTTACAGCAGCAGGGCTGTGTAGTAAAGCATAAAAGTAAATTTGCTTGAGTTGTTGATCAATACATTTGATCACATGGTTGGCCAGAATCTAAAGTCATTAGTCGAATTATGTGGTGTGTTTTATTAACAGCAGATATTTTAAAATACCTCTGATTAAAGAGGGATCTGTTTATTGGATTTAGTATAGATTGCTGTAAAAATGTGTCCATCTAATACTTAAATTCTCTCTCCCTTAACAGCATCAGTATTTGCTCCTTTTCTTTTTTTAATCCCAGATATTAATTAATCTCCTTATGCTCACTGTGTTACATAATTGTTATTGTTATAACATGTTATAATTCTATGTCTTTTCTACCTTTTTTCTTTTTCCCATCTCCCTGGAAAAAGCAGTTTCAGCACGGCAGTCCGTCGTCCACCGGCTCAGCCCACACAGACTCTTCATCTTGCAGCTCTGTGAAGACGGCTCCCACACACTCCTGCTCGCACAAGGCCACACAGGTAACTGATGGACAGACGTGCATCTCCACTTACCACCAACTTTCAACACCAACCTCTCAGGTTTTTTGTCTTTATTGTTTCATCAGTCTTGTTGTAAAAACAACCTTGGTCGACCTCAATATGTTTTGGAGTTGGTGTGGTGAAAAGTGGTTTTGTTTTAGAAAGTGCATCTTCTTTAGATAAAGTGACAGCCCACACCATTAGATGGGTTTGACAAAAATCCAGGGATGATGTTACTTCACACCTTGTTCTGCGGTTTAACAAAATTACACTAGTTGGACAAGATGTGGATGCTAGAATTTAAAGGTCAAATACTTTCAACGCGCATCCAGCAATCCTCGCAAATTACTGTAATTGGCCTCATTAAAGGTCAACACTTTGAATTCATGTCAAACATCCTAGACACAACCATCTGATTTTGATAAAGTTAAAGTGGTGTGTTGCCCAAAGGGTGTTTGCATAATTCCAGTGAAAGATTTGTTAAATTTGGCTTGTTGTTGTCAATGCCCTCTTTCCCCAGTCAGAGCTGACGCTGCTGAAACTGACAGCACTGGAGAGGAACAAGAACTCAGACCTGGAGCAGAAAGAGGGGAGAATAGATGACCTGCTGAGGGTGAGATGAGAACATATTTAAACTTTGGGACAAGTTGAGCTTAGTTTTCAAACATGTGGAGTATCTGCCAGAGCTACAGAGTACGGATGGACAGCGGAAACTAGTTCTCATTTTATTCCTGACAAACTCTACAGCAAATTTATGTTTTAGTTGAATAAAAATGTCACACACCCAGTGAGTGTTTGTCTAAGTATAAATTTGGATTTCAGGTCTATTATGATAATCACATCAGAAGTCTTTAATCCTACCGCTTGTCACAACATCCCCACTAATGAAGCTGCCCCAGTCTGTGCTGCAGCTTATCGTGACTGATGTGCTTGTTAACTTTCAAATGCCATTGTTGTTTAAGTGGCATTTTGTGTTAATGTCAGCAAAGCAAACTGGCACGCCGACAATTGTTGCATCTCGTCAGTTCAAATGCAAAAAGGCTTTGAATCCTTGTCGTGAATAAGAATTAGATGTCACAGTGAGTCTGTGTGTTCTGGCAGGCTAATTGCGACTTGAGGCGGCAGGTAGATGAGCAGCAGAAGATGCTGGAGCGCTACAAGGAGCGGCTTAACAAGTGTGTGACCATGAGCAAGAAGCTGCTGATTGAGAAGGTGGGTGTATATTTACACTACTGTGGAAACCTAAAAATGTGTTGGAGAGTGGAAAATTTGACTAAAAATCGCATAGTGAACTAGGCCCGCAGGATGTTTTAATCATTCATCTTTTTGTGCAGTCAAAGCAGGAGAAGATGGCTTGCAGGGACAAGAGCATGCAGGACCGTCTGCGTCTGGGTCACTTCACCACTGTTCGCCATGGAGCCTCCTTCACCGAGCAGTGGACCGATGGGTTTGCCTTCCAGAACCTCATCAAGTCAGCAAGCGAAACATGCACAAACACATGTCATGCATTTTTTCCGTTCTGCAAACAAGAGCGCTCACGCTAGATTGTTCTCCCATTTTTCCAGGCAGCAAGAGAGAATCAACTCGCAGCGCGAGGACATTGAGAGGCAGAGGAAGCTGCTGGGGAAGAGGAAACCTCCCTCCATGGCCCAGACGCCTCCACCCAGCCTGGAGCAGAGCAAAAGAAAGAGCAGGAGCAATGGCCAGGAGAATGAAGCGTAAGATCGCCAGCACCGCGCAGTACATGTTTTCCATGGACCAGCCAAAGTTTACTCTAAAGCAGGAATGAATTGCTCTGGTGATGGATAATTGATGTCAACTTTCTTATTCATTTTGTCAGTTCAACCAGTTGTGTTTATACATTGAATTATGTATGTGAATAATAATAATTTTGATTCTTGACCTCATATTCTCTACATTATATTAACCCAACATCTAATACATTTTTTTTCCATTGACACTTATTGTCAAGCTGTTGAGGTTTATGTGTTTATCTATCTGTGATAACTCTTTCATAAGAAGTCTTTGCGTTACCTTGTTTATCTTTCTTTCCTCAATCTACCCAAAATAAATGTCTTGTTTTCTGTATGTTTGTGTCCCACACAGATTGTCGCTGGCAGATTATCATGAGCAAGAAGAGATTTTCAAACTTCGTATTGGTCATCTAAAAAAGGTGCCTGCTTAAAACTGTTGCCGTCCTTTGTTGTCCTACTGGGATTTGTTTTTGAGACACCTATCTACCAAAGGATGAGTTAGATGATAGATCCTGTGTGTTTGTTTGCAGGAAGAGGCAGAGACCCAGTCAGAGCTGGAGCATTTGGAGCGAGTGAGAAACCTGCACATTCGGGAGCTGAAGAGAATCCATAATGAGGACAATTCGCAGTGCGTATTATATCGGTTTAACCTGCTTCAGACATGCTTTGTCCTTTTGCCTTTCAACTTTCTTATATAAAAAAAAAGGACAATAATGAAGGCTGTTGTCTTAACTTGTAGATTTAAAGACCACCCGACGCTGAATGACCGATATCTGCTCTTACATTTACTCGGAAGAGGTGGCTTCAGTGAAGTATTCAAGGTAAGCATGTGCAGTTTGGCTGCTTCCATTCTAAACAAGTATTGGTTTTTAATGTAGTTTTTTTCCTTCAATATACTTGATTTTTTTAAAAAACATTGTATTGTAGTCACAACATTCCTGAGTCGAGTAAACGGCGACTGTGCACAGTTGAGTGTAATCTTAAGGTCTTAGTTGCTGTCCAACTTGCTTGTTTTGATGTGTCATGTTCCTTTTTTCAGGCTTTTGATTTGACAGAGCAAAGGTATGTGGCCATTAAAATCCATCAACTCAACAAGAACTGGAGGGAGGAGAAGAAGGAAAACTACCACAAGTGAGTCTGAGCGGCGTTGGAAATGTTTTGTTCCAAAAGAAAATTACGCTTTTGAAACTTGAAGCGAATAAACCTTGTATGTTCTTATTTGTGGGGTGTTTAAAAAAAAAAAGTCTTCCTCTTTTTCAGACACGCCTGTAGAGAGTACAGAATCCACAAAGAACTCGACCACCCTAGAATAGTCAAACTCTACGACTATTTCTCACTCGACAAAGACTCGTAAGTGCACTGTGGCACAAACAGCCGTGTTATGGGTTAACTGTTAAATTTTTGAAATCTTCCCAATTAATCCATCTGCTGTGTGTGTTATGTGTGGCAGGTTCTGCACAGTGCTGGAGTACTGCGAAGGCAACGATCTGGACTTCTACTTGAAGCAGAATAAGCTGATGACTGAGAAGGAGGGCCGCTCGATTGTCATGCAGATTGTCAACGCGCTCAAGTACCTCAACCAGATCCGGCCACCCATCATCCACTATGACCTCAAGCCTGGTAGAGTCATGGGAGTTTTTAGCTTGTCATTTTGCAATGTACGCCCAACAGAGAATAGTAAAGAACAGAAATGCTCTGTGTGGAGTTTCGGTCAAAAAAAAAATTGGCACCTCTAAGCAGATTCCTCAAATGGTCTGTGAAGAAAATTGACGCTTCAAAGGGTGAAATAAATAATAATTATGCACTTGTGTGTTTGTGACAGCTCATTTAACTTTAATGTCTACTGGTGTGTGTGTGTGTGTGTGTGTGTGTGTGTGTGTGTGTGTGTGTGTGTGTGTGTGTGTGTGTGTGTGTGTGTGTGTGTGTGTGTGTGTGTGTGTGTGTGTGTGTGTGTGTGTGTGTGTGTGTGTGTGTGTGTGTGTGTGTGTGTGTGTGTGTGTGTGTAGGAAACATCCTGTTAGTGAACGGCACAGCTTGCGGAGAGATTAAGATCACCGACTTTGGCCTGTCTAAGATCATGGATGATGACAGCTACAACTCGGCAGATGGCATG
The DNA here is from genome assembly GCF_022379125.1 of Scophthalmus maximus. Classification (NCBI taxonomy): domain Eukaryota; kingdom Metazoa; phylum Chordata; class Actinopteri; order Pleuronectiformes; family Scophthalmidae; genus Scophthalmus; species Scophthalmus maximus. The sequence goes on from NC_061530.1 coordinate 13,506,798, forward strand.
GAGCTGACCTCACAGGGAGCAGGGACCTACTGGTACATGGACACACATGTCACTACACCGAGTAGTAACCAAGCAACCGACCAGTGTTGCTTTCCGGAGTGGGTAGACGAGGCCCAGTCTTTTGATGGAAATGTTGCTTGTTGAATACACACACCCCTTCTTAATTCAGAAAGTTGATAGTGGTTGGGGGCTGCAGTTTAGAGATTATTTTCTTTAAAAAAACGATTAGTTGTTTGTTCCATAAAATGGTAAAAAATGTTGATCGTCTTTCCTAAGATGATGGGTTTTTCTTTTTTTCTCCACAAACCAAAGATATTCAGTTACCGTCACAGAGGAGACCAGAAAATATTCACATTCAAGAAGTATTGCAGCTCTACAGTTCAGTAAGAACATACAGAGGAAACTTGAGTTCAGGCTCCTGTTGTGATTGTGTGACTGACAGGTACCTCCCTCCTGAGTGCTTTGTGGTGGGCAAGGAGCCCCCGAAAATATCCAACAAGGTGGACGTTTGGTCAGTGGGGGTCATCTTCTACCAGAGCTTGTATGGACGCAAGGTAACCACTAATCTGCCTCTGGAACAGGGAGTTTGTCGTCTGGGTTTTTTTGGGGGTTAACCATCGCCCTGTTGTCTTTTTTCCAGCCGTTTGGTCACAACCAGTCGCAGCAGGATATTCTTCAAGAAAACACCATACTAAAAGCCACCGAGGTGCAGTTTCCCCCCAAACCTGTGGTCACCACAGAAGCAAAGGTGTATTATCCATCTCTCCTAAACAGACATAAACTGCACTGTTCCCATCACACTTTATACATTTATTCTGTTCCACTTTGTCTGTTTCTTACTGAGTTTTTTAAAGATGCGGTGAAATGACATGTTTAATCATGAATGGGATTTAATTCCTGATCTTGATTTTAAACCATAGGGATATTTCATGAGACTGCCTGACTTAAAAGAAGAGGCTGACGTGTAGTCCTGGATTTGTTCACCATTAAACTGTAACCCTATACTCTATAGTGGTTTCCACTGTATAGAGACCCTTGCTGTTTGTAATGCGCTGGGCATAAAAGTTTACTATCTAAAATGAGTGTAAATGGTATTTTTGGTAAAATGTTGTTTTTGTTTTTTTCCTTTTTGCCTTCACAGGCTTTCATTCGACGTTGCCTGGCTTATCATAAGGAGGATCGTGTGGATGTGCTGCAGTTGGCCAGCGACCCCTTCCTAAAGCCCCACATTCGAAAAGCCCTGGGCAGCAGTGCGCCTCTCGCACCTCCTGCTCCCTCCACCTCCAGCTGCTACGGCAGCAGTGCCTCCGACTGAACCGGGCTGAAAGAAACTGGAATAAACCCCAGTTTTAGGACAAAAGCCACGCAAGCGACGTTACACACTTGATGAAACTCCTCCTTTGTTCTCTCCATTGCGAGAGAGAGAGAGCAGAGAGCATGATGGGACGGGGGGATCGTGACAGTGTGAATGGAACCAAAATGATGGATGATGTGGTTATGTAGCAGTAAATGTGCCCACCACCGTCGTCCAAGTGGTAAAAATGAATAGCCAGTCTCTGGCTGTGGGCTCAGTAGAACCCAAAGATTTGCCCATATGCATGCACTAACCCAAAAACGTTGGCTCATTTCTTCGGGGCTTTTTAACATGATAAATAGTAAAAGCACCCAAAATATTGCACAACTGACTTACACGCTGAGAAGTTTGCCACGTGTGGAGGATCACCTGCCTGTACTCTGAAAGGCTTAGAAGAAGCATAGATAAGAATCCATCCCATTCTGCTTGACATGCACCATCTTAACTATTTCAAAATTACATCAAGCTATTTTTCAGAACCAGAGATCAGTTTCAAATTCGTCTCCCTTGAGGTTTGGCACTTTTTAGGAAGGGCTTCTACGAGTGATGAGGAGTGACCGGTGACCAAAGTTTAAGGAGCTGATGTGGAGAGGTTCATGAATGACTTGATACAGAAGAGGGCTGATTCTGAAAGGAGTAACTGGTTTAGACCTATTTTAAAATATTTTACTGGATAACTGGAAGTCAGCTTATTATTTTAATTGTTAAGTCCATATTTTTCCATAAAATGTACCCCCTCTGACGTTTTTGTTAACCTTAAAGAGGGGGCTGACTATGAATGAGTGTTGTGATGAGAGGCTAGATTCAAATAATTATGAAACCATTAAAAACATTTGGTTAACTCGTGTCTCCATTCATCTTGGAACGATTATGCAGATTTAGTGCAAAGCATACAAAAATACTTTGATGCGACATACATTTTAGTTAGTTTAGCATGATGCAGTTACACATCTGTTTCAGCGTTTACATTAATGCATTTACCAAATATGTTTAATGGCAAAAAAAATCGACAAGATGTTTTTCTCACAGCTTGAAATGTTTATTAACTCGTGTCAGACCATTGAAAGTATCATCAAATTCATGAGCTGGTGCAGAGTATGAACAGTGGTTGCATCAGTGCAACTTTAAATACAATTTTGTGTGTGTGTGTGTGTGTGTGTGTGTGTGTGTGTGGGTGTGGGTGTGGGTGTGGGTGTGGGGACATTCAAGGTTTTACAAATACTGACATACTCCTGTTCAATACTGAACAGTGTTGATCTAAAAATTCTTCCGCGCCCATAATTATAACACCAAACTCTTACAGTTAATATTACTGGGACAAAAATGTTCTTTTGCACTCTGGAAAGAGTGACGAAAAGAAAGATGTGCAGCACAACAGGAGACCAAAGATACCTTGAACTTAAAAAAAGTGGTCAGAAGTGAATTTGGGTAGTTTGTTTTGCACTCAAAATCCCCCAAAAAGACGTGACCATTTCTTTTCCTTTGGCAAAATATCCAAGTAAGATTCACAAGTAATCTTTTTTCTCATTGGGGCAAAGCTCAGTGACCCAAGGCCTCGTCCAGCAGGTTTATCTGTTGTAGAACTGTGAGGTGACCCAGGCCAGTCCCCACTTAAGGTTCGTGAGCATAAACTTTAGCGCTTTGGTCCACTGCTCCTCAGAGTTGAACTGGGTTTTGATGGAGTAGGAGCCACCACTGCCGCCCGTGTCCTCGATCTTGCCCTTCTCCACATCCATCCTGGGACATGACAAACAAAACATTTGTATTAAACATCGATTATAGCCATCAGACGCTGGAGTCATATTATAACCACACATTAAAAACACAGAAGGGAACGTTAGTGTTAATATGTAAACAATTCTCCATCTTGTCGTTGCACCTGAAGACATGTCACTTATGTTACACAGATTTTAATCCTGAAAAGTATGACCTTGGGCTTTGGAAGTCTGGATTTCATTTTTATCACTGTAATAATGCAAATTTCAAACCTAGATAAAAAACATCTAAATCTGCCCAAATGCTCCGTGACCACATGTCTGTGTTCACCAAGTTTGAATGAAAATCTGTTCAGACTGTGGCACAACGTTTGTCCTCAGGGTGCCAACAGAGGAAAGATCATTAGGTATTAGAACCAGAAGGATACATTTGCCCCTGGGGCATGAATGTACTCATTTGCCTAATTTGCCCATTAGGTTATGAGATACCTCTTGTGCAAAGCAAAAGGTTTAAAATTCCAAAATGGAAAGGGTATATGAATGCGATTGGAAAACATAATGTCAAAATTTGTGTACAGGTAAAAAATTTGTACGACAAGATCAATATGAATCATACATTTCTTTAAAATATGCATATTATCCATATATCAAAATGGCATGACAGGCCATTAACTGTTAACAAACATGTAAAATGAGTGGGATGATGCCGACGTCACGCTGGCCTGCAGCTCTTACCTGTACGGGAGGCAGAAGCCAGTGTCTCCTTTTTCCACCTCCTCTTTGAACTGCTGGACACAGTCCAGGAAGGCCACCATGGCATGGTCGAATTTATTGTCCCAGAAGAACCTCAGGCCACCTGAGCAGTACAGAGGAAGCTCCTGGGGGGATAAAAAAAAAAGACAGAAAGATTGGAGCCTGAGGGAGTGCTCAAATAATGATGAGAGAGCCGGGATTGAGAATACTGAATCGTTCATTACCTTGGACTTGTCTGTCAGTGACTCCAAGTATGAGTGGTTTCCATATGGAACAAGACGATATCTGATGAGATATGAGTGGTAATATTTGAGCTTAATCTTATGTCACACAGTAGCCAAACATATGTGATGAAGCACCAGTCTTAAATTAATCTAAATAACAGAAACAAAAAAAAGCTATATGTGCCTCTGGAATCGCAACCCCATTTTGTTTGCGAGAGCGTGCAGCAGCAGCACCGTCTGTCCCCAGGCTGCGTTAATTTCGTTCCACTCCACAGGGGCACTGGGGAGTCGACCCAGACGGAAGTTATTGATGGTACCAAACTGCCCACTGTGCCTGGACAAGAAAAGAAACAAACTAGTCAATGGGCATTGATTTACTTTTGTCCTGGGGCCTATGTTGAATATTTGTTAGGTCGCGGTTGATTGTTGAAGAGAAACAATTCTTATTTCTTCTGTGTGTATGTGTGCACACGCGCATTTACCAGATGTGAAATGTGGCGTTGAAGACGTTGGTCTTTTTCAGCCGATCGAGCTGAATCTGGCAGTAACGCATCTGGTTGTCAACGCTCTTCAGCTCATCATCCAGCTCCAGCTGCTGCCGTTTAAACTCGCTGTACTCCTTCTGGTACCTTTCAGCGCAAAGCGGCCAGGGGAAAGGGTCACAGCTGTTAGGTGCTGTATCATTTTTAATAATCCACTCTCACTTATTAACACATATGCTTAGGTGTCACTCACTGTAGCTCCTCTGTGTCCAGCTGCTGAGAGTGGATCCTGCTCTGGGCCAGGTCCTGGGCCACGGCGGCCCTCTGCTCCTCGACAGCCTCCAGCTCCTGGACCAAGGCCTCCTCCTCCTCATTCAGCTGCTGCAGCTCTGCCAGCAGGGTCTCCTCTTCCTCCACCTGCAGGCGTGACAGCAGCTCCAGACACTGCCTGAAAATACGGTCCCATACAGTGTATTTTATTACAGACACATTATTAATGCACCCTCCCCTTCTCTTGAAAATCATCGTGGATTTAAAAACTGAAAACAATAAACTTGTTCTGCATCGACTAACTTGTAATTCTGGCATTCATTCTCTGTGATGTTGAGCTGTGTGTCCAGGTGGTCCAGCAAAGTGTCGGTACATTCTTCACACAGTGGATGATCCACATCCGTCTGGCCCGACATGATGTCAAACAGGTCACTGGTCACCTGGGTAAAATATGATCAAACGCAAAATAGTCACTTTTTAGGTTCTGGTTTAAAAGACCTCTGCTACTCTGGCCAAACTAACACGACCAGAGTAAACTGACACAATTGAAATATAAAAATTCACAGTGGACTTCACCTTTAGCCTGCGACTAAGATTCTCCATCGTGCCTCCATCGGATGCCTCTCCAATGAGGGTGAAGCTGTTGGCGCTCTCTGTCGACATCATACTGAAGAGCAAGATTCAGCAGTTCAGTCAGTTTTAATAGAATATGCTTCATGTTGATGTCCATCCATACCTCATTTGACAGAGGAACATATCAACTCAGAGATAATCAACAGAAATAATTTGTCATTCTGTATTTAGTTCCGCTTCCTGACTGAAGAGACTTTGGGCGCTCACCGTGCAGGAGGGATGTATTTTCTCGAAACTCCATCTTGCTTGTTTTCTGCAAAGGTCTCCTGGAAGGGAAATGTAATTCTGAGACTCAAATATACTTGATAGCCACATGTTGCCACACAGAATGTGCATAATTAATTATGTTTCCGATAAAATTATTGCAGAATAGTTTATTCCAAACTGAATCACATAGGAGTTTGTAGGTGAAATACACACAGAATAATGAGGTTGACAAGCAAAACGTTGCATGTTTACCTTTTGTGAAAGTTTCTTTGGAATATGCTGTAGCTAAGAATATTTTAGTTATGCTCATTTAATCACATTATTAAGTTTTACAAAGTCATGACAGTTATAAGATGTTCTTGGTATTAATGTGGTTAATCAAGTATGGATTGTAGTCGCTGTATAAACATGAGTTCCACCATTCATCAGTCTAGAAAAACACATCAGTCTACATGAATTCCATTAATTTGCTGTCATAATCAATGCGTCTTCACACTGTGTGTATCATGTCATGTACTGAAGGACATGAGAGCATCAAAGATTGTTATCAATTCAGGATCTAAACGTTGAGATGTACAGTGTTATGGAAAAGTTTTACGCACTTTAGATTCTCATCCATCTAATAACATGAGAAGAAATGAGACACTTGGACAAATATAAGTTCTCCAACAATCAACCTGCCAAATACCATGAAAATGTAATTTGCAGGTGCAATTTGGTCACACCAAATATTGATTTGCTCTTATTTTTTTCTGTAAACTTCACCTTATTTACGAAGTTCATTGTTAAATAAAAGCCACCAATGGCATTCACACTTTAATCTTATTGCCTAAACATTTTGTCCAGTGCTGTGTGCTTCCTGCTGTACTCACCTCTGGTGCCGTCTCCACCTCACTGCTGTCAGTCTGCTTGTTGCTGGGGGTCACAGTGACCAACGGAGCTGAGGAGGAGGGGAGAAGAGGGGGCACAGAGAAATAAAGTCATGATGGACGGAGCAGTTTGTACATCGCTAACACTACATTTTATTGAATTGGTGGTCGATTGAAAGGACACACACATACCTATAAGCTCGTGGATAGTGACCCGATCGAGCACATTGAAGGACGTGTCCAGTTTGAGGGGCTGACAGCACCGCTGACACACGAAGCTGACCTGCATGGTTGTGCTTGACGACTTGGAGCCCTCCATCGCTGGCTACAAAAACACAAGCAAAGGAATTAAAAGGACAATGTGAAGCATTGACAGCCATTTTAGTAGATTGTAAGCTCGATGGCTAGTTAGCCGTTCGGCGACTGGCTAGCTTAAGGCTAGGCTAATGCGTAACGTACACCCACGGTGTATAAGCGTCACATAGACTCACTGTCGCTGGTGAAAAATAAAATCTATTGCATTGTAATCCTCACACGTGCACGTAAGAAAAATCACTTCCAAAGCAGTTAGCGTGACTGTTGTCCTCGGGACTTTCCTCTCCACTTCCGTATTGTTGTTTACGTTTGACGTCAGGTTAAAGGGAGGTCACGTGGGAAAGCCACTTCCGTCTTTGGCGGTGCCAATGTAGTATTTAGATCTTAGAGGGGGCTATCAAACTTTTGTGTGCGAACTCCATTTTTTATTATTTTACCTGTCTGTCTTACATTATATTACATTTCACCGTACACGTAAAGGCAACAGATAGAAAAGGGGTGAGAAGAAAAAGCACATTTGACGCACTTGTGGAACCGCCGCTGCATTTCAAGCGGTAGGTGGCGCTGTGACATCAGCCGGCGAACGTCATTAATAAAATGCAGAAGAAGAAGATAGTTGCGGGAAAACCGAAGCGGATGGTTCCTGTGTTGGAGACACCCCAGACTCAACGGTAAAACAAGGTAAAATGTTTGAACAATGTTTTATTCCTCACAATCAGCCGAGTGGCATTTCAAAAACTATGATCTTCTAGTCACACTTTGCTCTGTCGTCGTATTTCGCGCCCGGTCAGCGTTGCCTTCTAGTTGTGTAACCTCCCAAAACAATTGAGAGCAACATAACAGTCCACTGTTTTTAACTTGACCAATGCCACTTTAAGATACTGACACAGTATATGGAATATTTGTTTAACAACGTTACTGTATACTGTATCCTGCCTAGTCCGAGTATTGTGCTTCATCATCTGTTTGTCGTTTGTAACGTTGTGTTGCTTCTTTAACAGTCACTCGCGTTATAAGCATAGCTCGCGTTTTCAAAGGTAACCAAAGATACTTGTAAGACCCCCGCCAGACTTTTGCAATATTATATGAAATTTTACAAAGAATGCGTTTTACAGGAATTAAACTCATTTCAGTTGCAAAAATATGAGCCAAATTACACATGGAATAACGCTACGAGCAAGTGGGATCGTAGTGTTGTTATGTACTTTAAATACTGTAGTTGCCTTATTTACTTCCTTGTTAGATAACACACTATAGCTGGCTACATGAATAACAATGCAACTAGTATGTGTACAGTATATGATACAAGACCAAAGTACACACACAGTTATTCAACTGTCTTCACTTTCCTGGAGCAGGGCCAGTTTGTCATAGTCACAGACAAAGTTTGAGTGACAAAGTTTTACAATAGAACATTTCAAAGCAAATGTGTGGGCGTCCAGTAAGTAATTATATAACCAATGTCAAAATGAAAATATATTAATTGATGGATAAATATCATTGTTTATGTCACCATCTCACATTAGAGTGTAGTGCATATTAATAAGTTGTAATTTTCAGGGTATTTTATTTCTATTTTTGGGTATTTGGGAGAAATCTTTCAGAGTTAAATAAATTGGTTGTTCTGTTAATTTGGACGTTGATATATTGCATCACGATTAATAACACAGATATACTGTATTGCTCAGCACCATCAGATAAAGTAATCATTGAAAAAAAATTGTAATTTCAAGAAGGATGGCTTACAGATGCAACTATACTAGTAACATGCTCATTGTTTAGTTTTGTCCAGTAACTTTGTGAGCAGCGTGTTGTTTACTGTGCCTGTGTGTGTGTGTGTGCTCTGATCTTTCAACTGTAGCTTTTAAAAAATCAGTATGAAAACCCCAAAGGCCTCAGATGTCAAAAAGGAGATATCAGTCCTTTGGGAGACTCTGCAATGTCCCATATGGTGAGTGTCATCGAGAGCAAGAAATTTTGTTAAAATAAAAAATGTGCTTCATCTATAGTATTTTTTAAATATTACTTCAGGGTTCTGATCTTACCTCCTACTTTCTTTCACCTGTAGCTTGGATTTATTGACAGCACCGGTATCTACCAAGTGTGACCATCAGTTTTGCAAGTAAAGAACATCTCATATGTCCTCTTAACTCAAATAATTGATCCTTATTTGTTTTGCATTTATTTATTTTTCACATACATTCATGAATAATACATTTCCTTTTTTTTGTTCCCTTAGATTTTGTTTAATGAAACTTTTGGACAACTCTAAACAAAACAGGGCCAACTGTCCAGTGTGTAAAACCAAGATAACCAAAAGGTTGGACAAAATCAATAAGATGTCACTCAAACATGTACTTGAGTCATTAAAAGCTCATAGTTATTAATACCTACATCATGATATTATAATCTATAATATATGTGTATGCTTGACTTATACAGGAGCTTGCAGGAGAGCCCTGGGTTTCAGAGACTTGTCGCGGGATTGCAGGACATGATACAAGCTTATGAACATGACACCTGCACAAATTGTAAGATCACGTCACAGACTAAAAAATATGAACCTATTAAATTGACTTGCATTACAACACCTAATAAGATTCCTCACATTTTCGTCACATTTTCAGACTTCACTGGAATTTCACTGCAAGAAAAACAATCGGGGTAAGAAGTTACATTCATTAAGACTTAAACTGTCCTTTTATGTAACGTCAATGTGATTGTGTATTTTCTTTTACCCAGCGTCACAGATGCTGAAGCTACCAAACATCCTCATAATGTGTCATCTGGAGACGCACCAGTCAATGACCTTGACAACGTGGAAATTGCAGAGCATGATGATCTTCCTCGGTCCTACTCTTCAACTATAGCAGGTTAAATCTTGAGAACTTTTGTAACTGTTGGTCTAATGACCTCAAATCAATTACACCCTTAGCTTTGGTTACTTAATGTTTTCACCAGTATAAAATAAATGGGAAATTTTAGTGTTCTTGTCTGTCTTGGGGGGAAAACGCTAACCTCCATCAGGTTGTAGATAAATCAAAATAAATCTTGTGATGTTATTGTTTTTCCTACTTTTAGATAAATGGCAGTCATACATTATTTAGATAGTGGTACATGATTTGTTATTGTATGTGTCACCCCTTTGTTATTGTGTCCTGCTCAAATTTGTAAACAATAATGACAAAACCTCCCTCCTGACTTCAACCTCCCAAGGCTTTCATTTTGCGTAAATGTATGTATATTACAGCCAATGTTTTATCCGTGATTTTTTAAGTAGATGAAACAGGTGCAAGTGATGGTGACTTATTATTCTTCTCATTGTATTGTCTTCCAAAATGTTCATTATTTATCATTTCCTCATTGAACGTTTTAGCCCAGAATGGATTTGCAAGACTCATGGGACTTGACGACTCAACTCCTTTGACGACAGAAAACGAAGGCCTGGACAGCGGCCTTGGGGACGCCTCACCGACTTCTAACAAGAAAATCCATAGCTCTTCAGATAATTTGCTACCAATAGAAACAGAATTGTTAGAAGCTGTGGAAGAGGCATCAACGCACAAAACTAGAGGCAAAATTAAATCTGGTAAATTGGAGAATGCTGCCCTTCATACGCTTGAGATTCCAGACAAGACTGATCAGCAACCTGTGAGAAAGTCCTCACGTACGAAGCTGAAAAACGATTTGGATTCTGACAAGATTCTTAGGCGGAAGCAGAAGAAAAGTCTAGAGAAAGTTGCTGAGTGGCTCATGAAAGTACCAACTGAAGGAAGTCTGGAGTTAGAAAAACCAGACGAAAACGTTGATGACTCCGACAGCTGTTCCTCCACTGCAACATTAGACATTAAGCAACAAATAAGCGATATGAATCCTAAGAGGGAGGATCGGGCCAAAGCCCTGGAAGAGCATGTGTTCGGAGCCGTCTACAAACGACAGAGGAGTGGAAAGAGGAACATCCCTTGTCCACCTAATGTTTCCGTTGAACCAACAACAACTATAAAACAGAAAACAGACTCTGAAGATAAAATTCACAGTGACTTGGAGGAAGAGCAGCCATTAACAAATGAAGTAAATGACACCAGCAGTGACATTTCGAAAGAAGCAGAACACATGGAAATCATGGAGGAAAATGAAATTGATGAATATGGGGAAGAGTGGAACAACTTTTCAGAGAGTGACAAAAGTAAAGGCAAAGTTGAAGTTCCCCATCCTTTGTCTGATTTTGAACAACAGCGACCAGAAGGAAAGTTAAAGAAAAGTATGCGTATCGCCCTGCAGCGGGTTGACAGTGATTTGCAGGAACAATTTAAGTCAAAGTCAGAAATAACTGAGCAAAAGAAAACTGACAGGAGGAAAGGTAAAAACACAAGTTCAGAAAAAGGCAAACCTGGTAGATCGTCGAAGCCCCTTGTTCTGGTTGGAGTTCAAAATGGAGGAACCAGTCCAAAGACTGGACTGAGATCAGAAGAAGTTCAGGTACAAATTGAGAACTATCCCAGCAGCGAAGACCAAACCACCCCAAACATGAGGAGCACCAGGAGAAGCAGAAGGCTTCAGCTCTTTGCTGAGGAAGTCCAGGAAGGTCACAAAAAAGCAAACTTGAAAGCCAGAGTCGCTGAAAAGGACAGCAGTGTCGTGCAGCGATCGGAGGAGGTTATAGGAGGAACACTGGATACAACTCAAACACCTAAAAATGGAAATATGACACAGTTGGCCAAAAGAAATGGATGTATTTATGATGAAGATTTAGGAGGCATTGAAAACATGGAGTCCGGTGAGAGAACTCACCGAAAACAAGAGTCCTTTGCTGAAGTGCCAAATGCTGAATCTCTGTCCGAAGCCAGTGCTGCTTGTTATGTCCCTGTGGTCCCAAGTTCTGCAAGTCCAACTGAAGCGGCTGTGGTAGATCTGGCACTTGAAAGTGACAATCTGACTGATGAATTCTCAAAAAATATTGAGTTGGAAACTTCAGCTTGCAAATCTAAATTTGCAATAACAGAAAATGAGGAAGACGTTGTCAACGACAGCGAGCTGGACACAGAGCAACTGCTGAGGAGCTTCAAAGCCACTAAGAGGAAATCTTTCCACCTCGGTGGTCCACACGTGAAAAGAAGCCGAAGCTCGGACCAAGGAAACACGCAGGGTGCTGAAGCGGAGGAAAAAAGCCCCTCCCAGGAAACATTAGGTGACAATGAGAACTCATTGTGTAGCGATTTGATCACTCAGTCTATCTCACCGGTCCTGACAAGAAAAACGGTTGATGAAGTGGTGGCCGAAGGCTTGACGTCTGTCACCAGATGCTCAGATGGCGTCGGTGGTGCTGGTGATGCTGGTGATTGTTTCTCCAGGAATAGTCTTAGCAGTGTCCTCACTCCTAATCAAGTGTCCAAACGTGAAATGGAAAGTCCTCATCTCTCTGTCGTCCCTCAACTAGTAAATTCTGGTCTCTGCTTCACTGCTGCTGAAAACGAGGAACTGCATGAAGCCTCGAAGTGCTCTCACATCTCAAACTGTCAGCTTGATTGTTCAACAAGGGATGCCGGGGAACGGAAGGAGATAAGAGACAGCACTTCTGCTGGAAAGCAGTCAGACCACACGGCCGAACATGTCTTAGTCGCAGAGGCTTCATTAACTCCCGACGGCCTGGTCACACCAGTCGTCCAAATGGTCCATGAAACAAACTGGAACGACAAAGGAGGCGCCGAGGTCAACGGCCATTCCTCCATCACGAGCAACCCAAGGAAGAAGAGGAGGACTCAGAGACTGGAGTCCTCGTCCTCGTCCGATGGCGGCGGATCCAGAGAGGAATTACCAACTCTGGCGCAAATTTTTGGAACGTCAGCTCTTCCGGCTGCTGGGACCAAGGGTCGAGGAGACTCCAATGAAGCTAATGGATGTGAGGCTGCATGTGTTACAGCTGATGCAGCAGACCAGGTCAGCCGCCCACCTGCGTGCCCCAGCCCCGACTGTGTGACATCCAGCCAAGCTTCAGTGGACTTGTTTGGCACGCCAGATGAATGTAAGTAGATTCCCTGTAACTGAAATTGTATATCTCCTAAGGCTTCATTTTTAGGTTTGATCCTTGGAAGATGCTGGGCAATACAATAAATCTTCTCTTTATTTTAATAGTCTGCAAAATATGTGCTTGTTCTGTTGATTCTCTCCCTGAGAGTCTGTGTATTTCAAAGTAATTGGATTGTTTCTCTTCTGCAGGCATTGCCCCAGTAAATGACAACACCGTTTCCATGGAATCATCACAATTTTCAAGTGAGGTCCTTGTCACACAGGTAAATCTCATTATGCTCTCAGGTACTTTCTTGGGTTGCAAGTAAAGCGGCACAAACACATCCTCTGTTGAGGTTGAAACGACTGCTGACCCTTGTCAAAGTCAGATATTCCATTTATTTTAACAACATTCTGAGTCTTATCTATTCAATTGCCTCCAGTGATGCACTGTCACGCTACGTCCCATAGAGGGCAGCCAACGCACTTTTCTAAGCTAAAACAAACTGTCAGCTCTAGGATGACAGACTACCCCGCTCAGTAAAATATGGCCCCCTCAGCAGCTTTCTAAATTGCATTTCATTTACGTTGGAGGAAATGCAGCGACGGAGATGATTCTTGTTTTCTACCTCATCCATCTTCCAGCGCTCTCACTTTTTATCCGTCGCCCGTATTTGACTGGGAGTTCAAGTTTCACGCCCCAGGGTTTAGAAAGGTCCCAGGATTAAAGACATCGGAGAATGTAGAGCGTCGGTGTTGTTGTGCTGCCTTGTCTGTTTACATAATCAATTCACTGGCTCTGTAAACTCGAAGAATTAGACTCTGTTAGTCCAAAACAGCTGAGGTCACTTCTCTCTCTGGCTTTCTGATCTCCCTCTTATATCTCAAATATTATGCTTTTATTGATATTATATTATATTACCTTCTCTCTTATTCTGCCATGTTCTCCTCAATTCGTGCCAAATGACTAAATGAGCCCCATTCCCTACCAATTAAGTGGCAGTATGTGTCCTTTTAATCTTTGGATGCAAATGTTGCATTGCGGTATTTCATCTCTGCTTACTCCCAGTTTTTTTAATTTTTTATTATTTAAGTGCATGACTCATTTGTAATCGTGAGGGACTTTATTCTGTTTTCTCCTCGTTTAAGCAAAAGATACAGATGCAGAAGGAGCTGGTGAGGCTGGAGAAGTTGATGGCTCTGGTGTCAGAGGTGCTTCAGGAGAAGGAGCACAGTCCTGCGAAGGAAACGCAGCAGAGCAGCAAAACCACAGGTAAACGGATAACAAATGTAGGATTTTCTTTTGGATTTTCTTCTGAAATGATTAATTGATCGATTAGCGGATGATTACTAGAGTGTATTTATCAAAGCAAAATGCCCAAAATTCAGTGGTTCCAGCCTCTTTAATGTGAATAATTGACTATTTTATCAGTTTTCTGTTTTATCAAACAAAACATTTTGTTTAGAAACAACTTTCATTCTGGGAAGTTGTGATGGGCATTCATGTAATATTTACTGACAATTACATTTTTTTTCCCACATGAATTGAGAAATAAGTTAATAATGGAAACGATCATGAGTTGCTGGCCAGTTTTTTGAATGCTGCAATACTTTAGTGCTTTCTAATATGAATTTTTGTTGTGTTCAAATTAAACATTACATGCAGATAAAAGCAAATATTCTTAATCTCTACCTCGATTCAACAGTATCTATTTTGATTTTAGCTTTAGATGCCGATTAGCTTTGTGCTAAGTATTTAAAGCTGATCTAAACATTATGTGTATTTTGTGTCTCCAGGCCCAGACACTCACAGACCCCCCCTGTGTTACCAGGATGCATGCCAAGATTCAGACCAGTAAGTTATGTATTATTAAACTCTCCTAATGAAAACAACAGGCATCTTGTAAAACCACAATCAAACCACAAATGAAAGCAGCTCTGGCTCCTGTCTAACACAAAAACATGAAAACTCGCCTCTCGACACGAAGCGGTATGCAGGAAATGACGAGAGAGGCTGATGATATCACAGCTCGATGACTCTCAGAAATTTGACAGTTAGGGACCGGTTCTACCTGAGGACCTTTCGTTCCTACAGAGAGGACATTCTTGAGGTTTGCAGGTCTCTGTAGTCATCTGTTTGACAATATCATAAGTGAATATGATAGGGAGATTCGTAAACTTGTAACTTTTCATCTTTCTGGTGCTGTCGGGGGCATCTGATTTTGTATGTGGAAGTTTTAAGCGTCAGGTAACTTTAAAGTTAAACGTTTTTGGGGGGGGAAATTAGAAAATTGTTCCCACACTTATAAATACTCATACCTCCTCCTAGCCTGGCTCTGATTCTGCTCCCAATCAAGAAATTGTCACGTAAACCTCAGCAAAATGACAAATTTGGTTTGGTTTTTGGTTTGGTTTTTGTATGGATTCCACAAATGTGTAAATTCGGGAGTTTTAAATGTCCTGATGGCTGCGATTTGTTACCGCTGCTCAGAGCCAGGCTGGCTGCTTTCCTTTGTTTTCCGTCTTTGTGCTCAGCTAGCCGGCTGCTGACTATACCTTCATACTTATTGGACATTATTTAGAGTGGTATTTATCTTCTCATTAAACTTTGCCAGAAAGTGAATAATCATAAAACTATTCCTCACAGATAGAGGCAAACAGAGGCAGTTTTATCACTAAATACATTTTTAAAAGAATAGACGCAAGTGGACCAATGACTAATTCAAGACTTATCAGTCAAGTAGAAATAAGCACCAGTTTTTCCCAGTAGGCGAGTAAACCAATCAGCAGGTCCGACATTGGCCTACAATCGAGACAAACTTCAATAACAAATTTAATTACTTAATATATCTGCCTCAGTGCGTCACATTTGTCTCCTCAGAGGGTCGTATGCAGTGTTAATACATTTTAAATGGAGCCATAATTCAATACAGCCATATTAAGGAGAATAATACGTGGAGCAAGTGGCATGTAATTGGTCTCTTTCAGTCTGTTACTGATGGAGAAAGTTAGAGTGTGTGTGTGTTGGCGCGCACGTGTATGTGTGTGTTGCTAGTCTTGTTTTCATAGGGTGATGCATCTCAAGAGGACAGGCGCATAATCTCACTAATGAACCCAGAATCTGCTTATGCTGTGGAGAATAAAAAAAGTCATTACTGACTGCATCTTATGTGTCATTTAGAGCACTTAGAGGGAAACTTGCGTTGCCACAGTAATTTATCTCTCCCGCTTGACTAAACCCCCCCTTCCCCAGCCTCTTGCCTCGCAGGGTTCTAAGTGCCGTCCTACAGGCGACAGAGAGGGAGAGACGGAGAGAGACGACAGATGAGTTCTCTGAGAATCTTAGCTGTGCATGTTTCTAAATGAAAAAGCACATATTCCATGAACAAGAATAGTTGGCAAGTTTTCAATGAGCTGTTATCACTTTGGTCCAGGCAATTTAAATGTAGGCACCGAGTCTTTGACGGACAAAATAAATCCAAAAGTCTTTCAAAAACTTAGGAGAAAAAAAAGGCCTGTAATCAACTCATGACAAAGGACACGAGTGACTGGATATTGAGTGTCTGTCCACACGAAGCTCCGATCCACCATTTACATTTTCCGACCTAAAACTCCATCTCCCATATTTCTGTCTTCACACCGAATTTTATGCATCATATTTTTTCCATGTTCTATTTTATGTGTAGCTTGTTTAATTTTTGCTGAGTTTTTTAAAGACTTGTTTGTTTGTTGTACTGCCATTGTAGAGCACTTTGCGATGTGCATTTTTAAAAGTGCTCTATAAATAGATGATTTATGATGACAATTATTACAACATTGCACTCAGTGCACAAGTATTTTGGTCACAAATTTTTTTTCATTGTTTTGGCTCCAATCCGGCAAATTGATTTGAAGTGGAACAAAGAAATCACAAAGAATTCTAATTGCTGTTATTCAGATGTAAGGGTACACAATCACCTCATTTTACGATAATGACCATAAACATTTAGACAAGTCACCCC
The DNA here is from genome assembly GCF_022379125.1 of Scophthalmus maximus. NCBI lineage: Eukaryota > Metazoa > Chordata > Actinopteri > Pleuronectiformes > Scophthalmidae > Scophthalmus > Scophthalmus maximus. Next base: position 13,523,627 of record NC_061530.1, read on the forward strand.
TGGATGTTTTCTTTTTCTTTTCCTTTTTAGTGGCCAAACAATGAAATGTCCTTGCTTGGTCAATATGACCCCAACTGATCATGTGTTTCTACTGCTGAAGACCAAACTGAGGGCAGAAAACCCCAGGGAAGATACTCTGCTCATATCTGTGGCTCAGAGACTTTAGGTAGTCAAAGGATTTGCAACCAAATATTATATTAGAGAATTCGACTGATGTTTATGCCTGACTGCATAAATCAGCACTTGGACTGAAACTGCGAGACTGTTTTGAAAAAGGCTGCAATGCTCATCTGATCTGGAGGCAAACGTCCTCAAATTAAGTAGGCACTTGGATCATACTGTATAGTCCATCCATCTATTATCTATACCACTTATCCGTTAAGGGTCGCGGGGAGGTTGCTGGAGCCAATCCCAGCTGACATTGGACGAGAGGCAGGTTACACCAATGCCCATCACAGGGCCTCCGACTGTATTGTGATAGTTTTATTTCATGTTTAGTGTGCTGGAGCCAACACGACAGTTTTTATAGTTCAGATTTCCTTCAGCTCCATCATGAATAGCACACTGAGGTTCAAATGCAGTTGTCAGATTAAGATCAGAGCAGTGATCCAAATACACAAATGATCTGAAAAAAATCCTGATTTTTATAGCGAGTATCAGTCAATACATTCTGTATATTGATCTTGAGTGTCAATGTGGCAGATCCTCGCAATTTATATCGGAAACAAACTGTTGAAGCCACAACGCCATGCTGGCTCTTTTGCGTCATTGTTCAATAAAGGTTAATAGAAATGTCACTTTTACAGGAGAGGTGTTCCAGATGCAGAGTGTGAGCACAGCACGGGAGTGTGTGACGGCAAAGGGGTCGCCGAGTCCAGCGTGTCGGAGCATGGCGCTATTCCAGAGAAGAGTATGTGTAACCGTGTTTGTCTGCGGTCGCCCTAAATGCATTTCTAACAGTCAGTAGCACATTAGCAGAAAGAGTCTTTTTTTGCAATGAGTTGATGATCCCACACTTTACTTATTATGTTTCTCCAAATCTGCACAGGGAGATGTGTATGGAAAACATCACTCTTGGGGATAGCAACTTTTTATGCTTTACAAAATGTTTACCGTGAGCCAGAAAGGTTTGACTGAGTTTAGGGGTTTTGTCTGGCGCATGGTTTTCTTCCTCTTTGGTTTCTGAGGTTTAACAGACATTTTTTTTTATTTTAGTGTTTCTTTTTCTTTGTCTCTTCAGAAGCGCAGCAATCCACAAACACAGCACTGGGCGCAAAAGGCACTGAAGCCTTCAAGACACCGGATATAAGTTCAGCAGCCAAGACGCTAAAGAACTGTAGTTCACTGTCAGATGGGCAAGAAGACAAAGAAAACAATACACCTCCAAGAGATAGACGTGAAGATAAGATGCTGCTAGCGTCCTCTGGATTAGGGCCCAATGAACAGGTATCAGGCTAATGAATGAATATCTTTATTGAGCACTTTCCATAGTAGGATACATTCACTGATCAGATGTTGTTATTGTTGTCGTCGTCGACAGATAATGGTGAAAAAGTTTGCCAAGCGAGTCGGTGCCCGTGTGGTTTCCCAGGTCACACCAGAGGTGACTCATATCATCATGCGCACTGGTAAGTAGATGCAGGCAGTGTGAGTGTGTAACAGCACTGTTCATCTGATCCATTTTAAGACGGCGGCTGTTAAATGTCTTGAATTGATCCATTAGACCTTAACTGAGGGATCAAAATTGCCAGTTAAGCTATTAAATCTGCTCTTAAACCCTTAAACAGTTTTTAAATATTTCCTCAAGCAATAACATTTTTTATTTCCACAAGTACATTTTCTTCCAACATGTAGTTACAGCTTGTTTTGTGCGTCTGTTAAAACGCCCATTAGAGATAAGCTCTTTTTCTCCCTCACCCACACACACACACTCTCCTCCGTTCATCCACTTGTTGCTAATTACCCTCTCTGATAGATTATTTTTAATTTTCAAAGCTCCAAAGCAGCATATTAACTGTCACTGTTGAAGAAGCCCCTTTTTTTTTTTTTTTAATGGGAGCCTGTTTCCCAGGCAACTCAAAAAAGGCAGCGTGTGGCCACTGGAGCTTTGTGGTGAAAAGTTGAAAAGGAGCAGGACGTGTTCCATTTTAACCTTTAGCAGAAAGTAATTCAAAATCAGTGAAACTAATGTTATGTGCGAGGCATTGATACTTTGCTCTTTACTGTCGACTGGAGTACAAATGAAAGGACAATGACGGCATTTCTTGAAGGAAAATTAACCCTTGATCCCAATGATCATCTATGATTTGTGTCTATGAAGCTTTACACTTCTTTAGCTCCAAAACTGTTTGGTACAGTTTATTTATTTGGGGTGTTGATATGTTTTTTAAACAAGCTTTTGAGGAACACTTTTTGGCTATGTCCCCAAAATAAGAATTATAGAAAAAAGTAAAAATCCTTTTGTGTGAAAGACGAACATCAATAGTGCAGTGTAACGGCACGCGCTTTTTTTCTTCTTTCTAATGTTACAAATGCTTTTTGCTTGCCTATCAGACTTTATGTAACTCATCCAACTCTCTAAAGTAATGATTTTTCATCATCATCATTTATATGCTGAATATGTGGTCAGCTAATTTGAAAAATGTTTCTACCGAAAGATGTTTTTGGAAATGCAAGGACATATCTGTCGAACAAAATCAAGGTGTGTTTGTGTGTGTGAGAGAATGTTCACACACTGTTGCGCATCTTGTCGCACATCTCTGATCTCTTTTCTCCGCCAGATGAACAGCTGGTATGTGAGCGCACGCTCAAGTACTTCCTTGGCATCGCAGGCAGGAAGTGGGTCGTGAGTTTCCAGTGTAAGTCCTGAACAATTAGTCTAAATACAAAGCAGCACGGTGATGGAGCGATAGGCTGGAATAAAAGGAGCGATACATAATACAGTGTAAGCTGTTAAGTTTTTGTTCTTACTTCCTCTCCGCAGGGATTTCAGAGTGCTTCAAACTAAAGAAAGTCCTCAATGAGGTATGCTCGCCCGCATGCTCCTTGAATTTGCATGCCGGTGACTTCCTGTTAAATCTCTGATGTTGAATTAATGCTTCATGATGATTCTCTCCACGAGGTTAGCTATGATACCTCATAAATTATTTGTCATCCATTAGCTTTAGCAATCCCTGCATCTGATTCTTTGCTATGGAGGCATATGCTCAGTTTAGTGTCGCTGGAAATTTTGAACAATTTCCCCAAACTTCGAAGCATTTTTATTCATCATATAAAAATAGACTCATATGGACTCCCAAGATTAACACTGCCAAACTTCAGAATGATCAGTGCTATTGTTGGAACATATTTACATAATATAAAATAAATGAATATTAATATTAATTCCTTAGGTCAGATGAGAGTTAATCGTTTCTCCACTTATTTCAAAAGGTATTAGTAAGAGAAAATGAATTTGAACATTGCAATTCAAACAGTTTTCAGACTTGAACTCAGGACATTTTCCGGAGCTAATGACGAACGCAGCAGGAGAGGAACATTTCCAGAACATTCTCTGGTGTCTGGGTAGACCATGCAGGTGGCAGGATGTGATGATAATTCTGCTGCGGAAAGCAGTGTTGTCTCCGGAATTCTCCGCTGTATCCTCATGTGGGCTCAAACTGACATTTTCCGTAAATACTACTGTGTCTGGAGGAGCGACATTCGCAGACATTTGCATTCTCACATTCAGCCCCTCCAGAAGAGTTCAGGAAAACGTGCAGACTTAAGTGCGTGTCTGAAAGCAGCATTTTTGCCCAACAGAGTCTCTTTGAAGTGAAAGGCGATGTGGTGAACGGACCCAACCACCAGGGCCCCTCCAGAGCTCGCACGACTGAAGACAGTAACGTAAGTCCTTCAGACTCTGAGCCAGACTGTACATTAAACAGTGTTTGTTTAACCTAATTACCTCTAAAGGTAAAAGCTAAAGTAGGGGATCTCCCAGAGGAATGGAACAGTGGCATTTTATGTCTCTTGTCTTTCACCTCCAGCTATTTTAACATGATTTAATACTAGATTAAAGTTTTACAGAAAATTGATGCTGGCACATTAGAATAAAGGGTTTGGAAGGTTGACGTGTTAAAGAAATCACAAGAAAGATTCAAACAAATTGTGTTTCCGTTTTGCATGGGTAGGCAAGTTCAGCAACAAGATTAAAAGTTGAACTTGACCCACCGAAGTCAAACTAGGGAGAAAAGCGTGTTTAAAATACAAAAAACATGCCATTGAATTGAATGTGATGACATAAAAAATGTGTAACTGTCTGTAACTTGACTAAGTAAAACAGCATGTAAACAAGGAAAGACTGTTTCCTCCTCTTGCAGCGGCCTCTTTTCTCAGACCCTGTTGTAGAAAGCGAATAGTAATTTTCCTCCTGGTGTGAGGCCAGCTGGACCGGTTCTGTTGCCACTGAAGGGGAAAATTAGAAATGGCTCCATGACACGTTGGCCGTATCGCTGCCTTTGAAGAACCACTGCTAATTGAATTAGCTAGTAATTTCAGGCTTATTTAAGTGGCTTCAACGCTACTGATGGAGCCAGACAGATTGTCCTGTCCACCGCCACTTTCTGTCAACCTGCGCTGGTCGCAATCAGACTAACACATAGTGTGTGTGTGTTTGTAGGGTTTGGATGTTATCACAGCACACACTTTAATACCTCCTGAACGACATTAGACTGTTGTCTAAATTAAAAATCTGTAACAGAAACACTTTCATTTCGCTGCGCACCTCTGCCTAATGATCACTATGGACGGACAGGGAGGAATGAGAAATTAGTATTTCTCTGTCCAGCAGCTCAGGCATGGTTTATCTTCGAAACACGACCATCTGGCCATTCGCTGTCTATATGAGACTGGGATGTAAGTTGCACGTTTCCGTTTTGTGGTTACCCTGATTCAAGAAAACAGTTTTTACATTCCCTTCCCAGACGAACTCATTAACCCCGAATGCAATAAAACTGTGTCCCTGGGGTCAGACAGTTTGTACTTGTGGCGTTTCTGAAGTGTAATGTTGCCTCAGTGAAAATATCTCTGTTTGCCTTGTTCTGTTCGACTCTTCCCAGAATTTACAGAGGCCAAAAAATTAACAAGGTCCTGAGGTTTTGTTTTACACAGTAACTTGTTATAAATTGGGGGATATGCTTAGTGAAGCATTGCAGCCCGACCAGTGTAACCCTTCAGACGGGTGAAAAGTTCAGAGAGACACTAAGCTGTAATGACTGTTCTCACTCAATGCCATTGAACATTGTCGCAAATGTTAAATTCACTGACTAACTGTTCTCTTTTGTTTGACTGTCAAATTCTTCCGCAGCGTGTTTCATCCCCTCTCTTTGTTTTCCTCTGTAGCTGCTGATGAAGGGCTACACCGTCTGCTTCCAGGGGCCTTTTACTGACATGACTACAGGTAAAACCCGTCAACAACCTGACATTTCCAACTAGGAACCTGACATTTTCTGACATTTTCCAATCTAGAAAGAAAAAAAAGGTTTGACACACTGACCAAGGGCTGAAATTTAACATGTAAATGGACCATACATGTAACCAGTGCTTCTCTGTGCTTGTATTTTTGACATGACAATGTCAGACCAGTTTGAGAGAGTGAAAAAGTATACAGTTTATGTAGCTGTTCACCATCAAACAGTTAGCCCCACCAATACTGGAGTTTTGAGGCTCATTTTATTGATATTTGAGTGTTTAATCAAGGACATTTGTTAAAAATGTGATTAGTTTCTCACACTGGTGCAGAGCAAAGTCTTATCACCATAACCTGTGGAGGCTCCAGTAGGTCACTGCGCCCGCCCGAGAAATTGGTCCAGCATGAAACTCTTTATAAACTCACAACTTGTTTAAATTATGAAAAAAATAATGTTTTCAGTTTATTCATTTAGTGGGATTACGTTCCCAAAATCTGCCGTCCGCTCGTATTGCGTTTCCATTGCATTACTGCCTGGTTCATGTAGTGAAGAGGTTGTGTAACTATTGTGAATGATACATAAGCAGTGTTCATCTCTCCATCTCCAGCAAAGATTGCTCGATAGGCTCCGACATTATAAAATCTTGAAATATCTTATATTCCAGAGTATATCCAGCTCTGATTACTCTCATTTTCCGGTAGCTCATTCTTTTTTTGTTTGTTTAATTTGTTTGTCAAAAGAATGCAGCACGCAAACTCCACAGGAATTGCAACACCTAGAGTGAATTTTCTTTCAGAGGAAAAACTGCTAAAAACCTATGGTGTAATTTAATGGTATTTTTTGCCTTCTTCCAGCTGCCGTCATGCTGTTCGCACCGTTTTGTTTTCCTCAAACAAGAATTACTTTCCTCAACCATACGTGCAGTTTTATTGATGTCTGCATCCTGCGGGCCTCTGATCGACACCCCTCTTACTTTTAAGAAACAAAATGACAACAAAAAGAGGGACGGTTAAAGTAGCCGGCCCAGGTTTTGACTGACACATAGAACAGCTTGAGACCTGTCTGTTTTTTTAACCTTTGTCATTTCAGCACCTTAGCAAAATGACAAGTGATACCCAGCGTGTGGGTGGTTTGAATACGGACTGAGGAGTTGTGAGAGACGTTTTTTGGTGTGGTGCTGTCATATTGCACAGCGGTTTCTATGGTGTCGGTTAGTTGCCTGGAGATTATATGTGAAAGGAATCGAGAAAGGAGCTTTCAGTCATGGCCATAGTGCTTCTGCAGTTCTCCTCTTCTGACACTGGTGTAAATACGCTGGTCTCCCTCGAGCGCAGTTTTTGAGCTTTGGTCAAAATCTGCTAATGATCTGAAAGTCGAGATAGAGAGGAGTGCGGCTGCCCTTCATGTAAAATATTTTTTGCTCCACCCTTCCAACATGAACGAATGGACAGATAGATCATGGGTGAAGGTCTCAGGGGGGCACGCTGTTTCCTTCTTCCTGTGCTCCCGCAGCATCCTCCTGCTGACTGCTGGATCGATGAAGCTTTGCTAATGGGCTGACATCTGCAAGTTTGCGTGAGAAGCTTAAAGACTTTCTTTTACATGGCACAAACACGAGGATGGAGTCTGTCCCCTTCAGCCTTAACAGGATTTCATCCATTATTTAATTGCTTATATTTCTGTAAACAGATTCTCTCAAGCTCGTACCATGTGTTGATTGAGTCTTCTCGCGTTGAAGCTCATAAACAAGAGAAGCTGATGATTATTATTTTTCGATGGGGGTTTGATGTGTCGGAAGATGAACACATTTTACTAAAACCAAATGTAATGTGTGGTGACGGATTAAGTGATATGTACATATTGATTTGACTGGAGACTGAAATATTGATCTATTTTCCCTCCCTCCATGGAAGTCTGAGCTTGAAATGAGTCTGCTCTGTATCCCCTCAGGCTTAAAGGAGTGAGAGTTTAAAAAAATATGTGACCACTGATTAATTTCTGATTAATTTCCAAATATGGTCCCCCCAAAACACATCAGCACTGTGTGTGTTTGTGTGTGTTTATCCTAGATGAAATGGAGTGGATGGTGGAGCTCTGTGGAGCAACTGTAGTTAAAGACCCACTTATTTTCGACAGTAAACAGGTAAGCATCAAGTCTATGCCATTAAAAAAACAAAAAGAAGTAATAAACTAAAAAAGTCACTCTGATTGCCTTCATTTTTTTCCGAAGTATCGTTTTGAAAATGCAGACGAGTGTTTTAAAATTCGATTGGTGAAATTTGACTGTTTGCATGCAATTATCAAAATAATCACCTTGCTCCTCTTTTGTTACTATTGGAGTTTTCCCCCTCACGGTTTACAAGATGTTTCAGTTTTACTGAATCCAGTTCTTGTGATTCCCATGTCCCGTGTATTATGACATGAATGGGATAAGTATTTGCTGCAGTGATTATGCAGCACTCAGTAAAGCATATGCCTCCTCTTAAAACCTAACAATTCATCGACTCACAAAGCTGCATGCATCGTAACAGTCAATCACTTTTGTCTGTGTTCTGGGTATAATTTTATCTTTAAAGACAGCACAGTGAGGCAGTGTTGTTTAGAAATGTCACATTATAAATTATGAAAATTGATTAATGCTGAAAATCACCTAGTCCAATAACCATCAGAGCTTAATCAGCAATCCCTGAACCAGTAGATTTCTGCCAAGATATTTTTTCTATTTTACTAATAGATAAATTGGAGAAAATACAATCTCCTCTCAATTTGATTGGACAAAAGTATGTACAGTATGTATGTATGAAGTATGAACGTGTGTCTACTTATTGCCAATGTTGTATTTTTTATCTTTTTATTGCACAGAAGTCACATCAGCTGGCCATTGTACAGCCTGGACCAGAGTCGTCGTCGTCGTCGTCCACATACAGCAGTGAGTCTTATCTGATAATGAAAATATCATATAGTAATAACATACTGACACAGGTGCCTACACATGGAGTTAATAAGCATAAAGATAAGACTGACAGCAGTGGGAGATGGTTTAATAATTCAGACATGGATTCCCCTGGGGGTTCGAGTCTGGCACAAGCATTCACCTATGGAGACGGGAATTTTTTATGACAGACGGAATAAACCAATAGATGTTATATAAGACTACATTTCAATGAATCTCAGTACAATATCATTTAAGAAATGAATTTTCATAATAATATTCTCAATTGTGGGCATTAGCCATAATGCGGTTGGTATAAAGAAACGAGGTTTCAGAGAAAATGAATCTGAGATGTTGACAATATGGCCAACATGGGGAAGGCTGTTTTTTTAAATAATTTAAGGAAAAAAAATTTAGGTTATTAATAAGATTTATTGATGAATTTCTGGTTGACCTAGCAAGTGTTACGTTGTCCTTTTAGGAGACAGGATTCGCAAATGCTTAGTATTTTCAAACAAGCTAGCTAGGTTAGCTAGCTCCCGCTGGTTCCAGCCCTTAAAAAGTTATTTTACTATATTCGTAGTTTTCTTACATGAAAGAAAGATTTGCCTCAACATTTGTCATGATATCCGATAACACTATGGCCATCCTCAAAATATCTCCGGGTCATATAATCATATCATAAAATCAATCAAGTCCTCTTTTTCTAAAAAGGACAACCTTTTGGGTCAAAGTCAGTAAATTTGTCAATAGATAAAAACTAAATCAATTAGTCAATCGGTAAAAAATCAATTTACTGGGTGACTGATGGAAATATTGTTTCAGATCAGATTTCCTATCCCAATGCACTGTAGTGAATAGGCGTTCCACACAAAGCTGCACGGTCTGGCTGACATTGTTCGGGCTGGCGTGCGTCTCCGTGCACCTGTTGTTCCATTAGTCCCCTGTGATTCGAGTGCGTTTGTGCCTGTGTGAGGACCAGTTGGAGAGTGACAGAACAGTGAAAATGGCAGACGCTGCCAGCCAAAATGAGACCGTTTCCCAACAAGGGCGAGAGGAGTGACTTGCTGGTAAAGCCAGTGTGAAGGAAGTTAGGCAGCAGAGAAAATGTCAGATTGGAGCGCGGGGAAATGTCAAAACAAGTTGGCCCGCAGAAGAGAGGGAGGCTGCCATGGCACCGGCAGAGCTGACAGTTTGAAACAGAGACGGAGCAAGTGGCTCCCGAGTTCCCCCTACTCCCTCGGCCTGGCATCCTAACTTGCACTGCTGCATATTTAATACCGCTTTTCCTTTTCCACGTCCTCTGGCAATCATAGCCCAGGTAATGGAGCCGCCCCTCCACCCTCCTCTTCTCTATCCCCCTTTATCCTCTCCTTCTGCACCATTGATTGAAATCACAGACGCCTCTCACTCTTTCTCTTTCACAATGTGTGTTTTACAACAGTTCTGAACTTCTTAGTTCAGGTTATTGCCTTAGAGGAGTTTGCTGCTTATTTGAATTAGGCACAACTTAAGGGGGTGTTCACTTCTTTTCTTTAACCTTTTGCCCGTCTTGTTATGCCAGGTATCTTTTAATTATGCTGTCAGAGATCTTTCATGATCTGAAATGGTAATCTTATAACTGTCTCTTAGGTTACAGTTACATAAACCTTCAAGAAAATGCTGAACAATTAATTAATTCTGTGAACAAGTGTCGCTGCATAGACGGAGCCTGAAAGAGTGCTGTAAAAGTTTTGAAATTATTTTTTCAGGGTTTTTATGCCTTAATGAGGCAGCATAATGGGTGAGAGTATTCTGTATTTTTGTAGGTTATTTGACTCATCCTTTAGCTGTAAAAGATGGAGATTGTTCATTGACAAGACATGCTGTGATTATCAAATGTGAACTAAAGTATAAAAAGCTAATGTAAACACTTTTAAGCCCACAAAGACTATTTGTTGCAACCTCATAAATGTTTTTTTTCTTCAAATGTTTTTTTATTACGATTCTTTCATCTTCAGACATACTAAATACACTGTCCACCCTGCAGGTCTCTCCAGACGTGCCACTGTTGTGACACGCGGTTGGCTCTTGGATACCGTTGCCACCTACACCCTCCAAAACTTCAACAACTACTCACCGTGACCCGTGTTTTCCTGTAATCTCATCTCTACTTCATATATTCTGTTTCTTTTTTTATGTCAGATATTATAAATAAATGATGCATATTAAGAGAAAGTTCTTGAATTTAGTCTTTTTTTGTTTTTGTTATAATACCACAGCTGCACACACATGCGTTGATCACTGCTGTAAAAAAACAACTTTGATTTTCTATAAAATAATAAACTCTCAAATGACAGAAAATTGACCAAAAAAAAACGGGCAGAAAATTAAGAATAAAAGTAAACATTGTAAAGATCTAAATCCCACCCACATGAGACGGTGAGATAACTCAGTGGTGGACATAATTATGATCACTTTGATTTTCGGAGTTAAAGCATGTTTCTTTGGAAACCTGCCTTTACGTCAAGCTAATTAAATGCTAACCCTAAAGGTCAGTACACTCTGTCATCATCTATATCATCTGCGGGCGGTTGCAGAGAGAACCATTTACAGTATTCACTACCTGATGTCTCCTGTCAGCTGTAATGTAATTCAATAAGCTCTTGTCGTCCCTTTTCTTCTGTGTTCCAACTGATGTTCTGCGGTTCTGCAACTGTTGTCTGCAAATCCCTCGCGCAACGCCGGGTTCCAGGCATGGCAGGAAGCCTGTAGCTTTACTGAACACGGCCTGTATGCTGTAACATATTTCATGAATTATTTGCACAGCCAGTGCGTGGGAATGAAATGATAGTGAAGAGATTTACAGGAATGGGCCGTATGAGGGCACCAAAATGAGCCCTCTTGTGTGTACAAGCTTTTATGTAATCTCAAGAAGACAAAGGTGTGCGTCAGATTAGGCCTCACGTAAAATATTGTTGTAAAAAGTCTTGCATCATATTGGTATGGTTGTGTGGTTTGTAGGTAAAATTGGTCGAACAGATTGAAATCCTCCTAAAATGTGATGGTGCTGTAATTAGGGCTTAAAATGGCGATACCCTAATTGGTTAATCAAAATCTCCAAAAGTCCCAAATTATATAATGTGATTTGTTTATTTTCTCCTATCAATAGCCTAAATCTCAAAGACAAGTTAACTGTCACATACAAAAAAATTCACTAAATCAGGGAAATAAACAGTTCATTGATTATAGAAATAGCAGTTTGTTAGCATGATTGACTAGTTAATCATTTGGATCCACCTTTGTTAACTTTATGTTGCAGTCAGTATCAATGATGTGTTTGCATGTGTAAAGTCTGCATGTAAATGAAAAAAAAAGACAGGGCCACTACTCAGTAAAGAGGTACAACCAAAAGACTAATATTACCCCAGGGGACAGTGGAGCTGAACTATAACTTCTACGGCATTGACAGGAGCCTCACTGAAACGTACAGTGAGAAAATAAACCCTCACACTACGCTCCAGAAATATGCAGAGACACTAAAACGATCCAAACGTGTCAGTTTTGCCCGCCGTTGACATGTTTTACACCTTTTGGTGTGAATTTTTCACGAGAGAAACTAAACTGTGCTTTCTCAAATTTGGTTCGCTAACAACTTTAAGCTTGAGTTTAACACTATAAAGCTGTTACCTGTTAACGGACTCAAGCGGACAAACTAAATTTCACTGATGCAGTAAATGTAACCTTTTGACCTGACCTCATTTTCTATGTCCACATTCTTACCTGGCATTTTGCCTCTCAGGTTTTCAGTAAGGTATAAAAACAAAACATGTCCTGACCAATTGTAGTTAAATGCACTATACCCTCTGCGTCTGTTGTCAAATGTAAAATAAAAATCAGCAAATGTGTGTAGAGCACTTTTTTATAATGCTTGATATTTTCTATAGTACCAATCTGCTCATCTAACTGATGTCAGCAGTTGCTCCTAAAATGTCTAACTTTCTAAATCTCCGCAGTTGCAGATGTGTTCCATTCAAAACACGCAGATCTCCTCTCCCACAATTCATGAAAAATGAGACCACGTACAATATGTAAACAATGTCTCTTTGCAGAAGGGAAACGCACCACCTAAATAATGTATGTTACAGCGCTAACTCAAGGTCCCTCAGGATGTGTTGGTGGTCTGCACTGTGGCGACTGTAATCCTTGCAATAACCAGAACGAATCATATCTACAGTAACATCACCTACTGAAACTGAGTGTTTTGAAGGGCAGAGATGCAGCAGAAAAAAACGTCCTGCTCCTGCAGCCACTCTCAGCTTTTCGAGCAGAATGAGCTCGGAACAATTATGCCTCTAGGACACATGAGTCTACGTGAATGACTGGACCCTATTGCAACCTTTCATATATGTTGTCTCAAAGGCCAAAGCATAGATTTTTCTTGAGTGCTGAAAGATGGATACATGTGTACAGCTGAAGGTGGGGTAATGTCACTTGTTAAGATCTGCTTCCGGATACATTAACACACATTATTTTCAAGACTCTTGCTTACAGCTCCTTTTTCCAAACACCTTTTGTCCAGTCAAAAGGAAGCCAATGGGAAATTCAGCATGGCAATATGTGTCTGTGACATTTGGTTCCAGGATAAGTAAAAAAGAATCCTGGATCCAGTGTCATTCATCGCTATGACAACAACAGATATCTAAAAAAAACAGGTGGCTGAAAATAGCGAGAGAGTCGCGACACACAACAGTAATGTCAGCACGTTTACACCGAGGCTTTTTAAATGCCAGATGTGCTGTGCCAGACGCCAGAGTGCCAGGACGCCGCTTTCCTCCAGTCAGCTGATTTTTTTCTTCTTTTTTTTTCAGCGCAGGCCTGCAGCAGAGCATGTATTCAGTTCAGCTGCTCTTTGTGATGATGGGGTTACAGCATGATACAGTGTTGAAGCTCACAATACGGCACTGTTTGCTTTCTCTTACCATACAATTATCTAAACAGTTAAAATGGGTGAATTTAGTTTTTGATTGTTTAAGGGTTGTTGACTCTTGTCCTGATTCAGCAATAGACTGAACCCATGTATAACAGCACTGTTGACGGACAACACATCAGTTCTCTGTTTTTAGAATGAGTCTTAAGCCATTGTAGCAGCTCCGTGAGGCTGTTCTTAGACGTCCATGATTTGACCTTAATGTTTACTTGCAGATTCTTTGCAGCTATAATGTTTATAGTATTCACCACCATTTTTGTGTCAGCATTAGTACATCTGAGGCTGTACTCTGTGTTGAGCGAGAGGAGAGAATGCCATTAGTTCTGCAGGCGTTTGTTGATAAACCAAAGTATCGGACTAATTCAAATTTTTGACCCAATGCTGGCAAAGTCAGGGCCATGCCAATGTTATTAAAATTCATCCCAAGGGAGACATATTTGCATTTAAACTTGGCAATGTATGCACTAGTTGTTGGTCTTTGCATGAGGTGAAAATCTTCAGGGTTCATCCTCAGGGCAGGGTGAAAGTCTATTAAAAAATTTGTGGCAATCCATTCAATTGTTGCCGAGACATTTTGTGAGCTTCATGATGTAGCTACAGGAAACGTCAGGGGATCAGCAATGTCAGCAGGATTCATCCTGAGGGGAACATGTATGTTTGTACAAGAATTCGTAGAAATCAATCCAGTCGTTGTGGAAATGTATTAGTCTGGAGCCAAATGGTGAACCGACTGACCGTCGGTCTGACACTGACGTCCTTATAGCTATGCCACTGGCATGGAGGAGTATACAATCTAAAACTTTTTTGTGACATTTTAGTCAGTTGGCAAAGTCAGAATATTAGTGTCAGAACTGGGCAGTGCAGAAAGAGTGTCACTTTGTCAGTGATCACCTGAAGTTATTTACAGAATATGGAATATCCAGTTTAGATATTTATCACCCCACAAGGTGCAGTTTCTCTGTGTAAAGACAGTTTCGTGTCGGAGCCGACAACACTAACTGAGTTATGGCTGCATGTGTGAGAAGGTCTTTGTGTAAAAGGAAGGTTGCTAGTTGGATGTGTGCGGTTGCTAAGTCTTAATGCCGCAGCACTGGACTGGGGTATTGTGGAAGATATTTCTGTTCATATGCTTCACAGGGGAAATTAGCACAAACCATACTGCTTGGCCATCTGGAGTCTTTCAGTGCACTTGTTTGCGTAGCTGCACATCTGTCTGCGTGTATGCAAAACTTGTACAATGGGATTGGCATTTCAAACACCTGAGGGCAGTCATTTACCCCCCAGCTAAATTCAGCATAAGCAGAGTGATTGTTCTGGAATTTATTTTTTACAGCCACACTAGAGCACGTGTTTGCTTGAGACTGTTCCGCACCTCCTACAAGTGGTAAAAGAAAAGTCACTAACCGTTTTAAGAGGAGGAAGCAACAAGAGCCGGCCCGCTGGGAAGACCCAGATAATGTGTTGCCATTCAGCGTGGCTGTAGACTCTTCGAGCAAAAATGTCAGCAATTCCCTGCTTCCAGCATCTCTAATGTGAAGATATATTTGGCTTTTGGACGTTTTTTTTAGACAGTGAGGTAAATACAAGCAAAGCTTTTGACTTGAGCTCGGGAAAACGTTTTGATTTGCCAAATGTTCCAAAGTTATAATATAACACTTTGCCAGCTGTGTTTGGTCTGAAAACGGAATCGTGATTTGATTGTAGTCGTTAGATGAATGACACCCTGACATAGTCCCTCATTGTCATGCTTCTATATTGGTTAATGGATATAATTCAGCTATTTTCATGTTCTCTGTTCTCAAACAGTTGTGAATAATGAGTGCACTCGTCCATGATGACCCTGACTGCTCTCACACTTTTCTGCTTTGATCCTCATTACTTACAGCCTGAAGCAGCCAGGGGTATTTCAGCAGTGTTTTCGGTCCCACCCTTTGGCAGTAACCCAAGCACCGTTTACAAGTGTCTCTTCAACAAGGTCCTTAAAGCCGGGGTCATGCAGAGGGAAACTATTTAGAAAACTAACCGGTTTGGTTTCCTTGCACAAACAAGCCCGTACTGCCTCCAAAACGTTCTCCCTGTACAAAGGAGGATGATGAAGTTTCTGTAGATGGTGCATATTTCGTTATTTTTTATTACGATTCTAGTTCCATCACAGCAAAAATCCAATTTCACAAACCACAGTTTTTTTTATTTGTGTGTGTCTGTCTGTGTGCATACCATATGCATACTTGTATGTGCAGATGCATTTTGTTTTGTGCATGTGCTGTCCCCGGTCTTGACTCCACAAATTTCCTGCTGTCATTGTTGCGCAGCGAACACAGAAGGAGAAGCCTTACCCCTCATGGACACAGGGCACATATATTTTTAATCTGCTCAATTTTACATACTGTATAAATGGGTCTTGAATTTTTAATGACTCGCTCTCTCCCACTGACACGGCAGCCATTATCCTGGCATTACTACTGTGTTACGTACTGGGTGTTTGATGCTTATTGCCAGCCTACTTTCACTGAATTGCATTTCCTTGTGATGTTAAAAGCTGGGATTTTAGCAAAACTGGAATGATAGCAGAGACATCCTGTTCGCCATTTTCCTCCCTCAAAAGCATTGGCTGTAGTTTTATGGCGACTGAGATTTTGCAAGTAGGAATGGCATTAAAGATGCAGAAGGGTTGAGCCTTGGTGGTCACTGATCAGTGCTACTTTATAGAGGAATTAAAATGAAAAATTGACCCTGCAAAGTGTGTTTGCATCAAGATAATGGTGCATGTAATAATAATGCGGTTAAAGCTGTACATCTAGATAGATTCCTGTCACAAAAGCGCATAAACAAACTTCTTTGCTTTGCAAAAACCCATTATGAATTTTACATGTTAAGATTACCATATGTTACATGTGAACCTTTCACATGATTGCGTGTGACTTAGCATTATTTTACATGGGGCTGGCTCATGTCCCGAGGCGCGTGTAATGCAAGTTGTCGTCTGAATTTTGAAATCTGAAAGTAGATGTGTCTGGTAAAGGATCTGTGAATGGAGGGTTAGTAAGGCTCTGAATCACGAGAAACAGGACTAACAACCACTTGTCGAGTCTTTACTTGGAGCAGCTGAACCCACATCGCACACATATATGCGTAAAGAGAATTTATTTTCTTTTCCTGGAGAAATAAGGCATACATTGATAAGGTACTTTCAACCGCCTTCATCAAATTTCACGCATGAGTTACAACGTCACAAGGCATTTGCAGCATGTATACAGACTGGAGGTGCACCAATGACCACAATGTCATCCATGCAGACATGCTACTAGCATACCAAAATACCGGCCAGTATCTTTCTTTTTTTTTCTCTCTTCTCACTGAAAGGAAACTGATGTCACTTTGTTGATGAAAAGCTGTTCAAATCATACTGTACATCCCATCAGCTTTGTGTGTTGACTTGCAACTTGTCCTCTCTTTCATCTTCCTCTTGTTACAAATCCAATTAGCTATATCCTCGTTTTCCGTCCTTCCCTCCAGTCTCTTAGATGGTCAGTCTAAGGTTTTCAAGGACTCGTCCCCAGTTGCTTTCATGCAACCGCATTATATCCTACTCAAGTGCCTCTGGCTAAGTGTTATTTAAATGTGGACAATACTACAGCCTGTTATATCTTATTTAAACTGACCACTGTAAAACACACTTGGCTGTGCTTTGGTTATAGAAAATATTACCTGGATATATATAAAGATGAAAGCACCTAAAGCCTGGGGTCATCCGGTGGTTCAGAGAGGGAAGGAACGTAGAAAATCTTTGAGAACATTACCCATGTGGGAATCCAATAGTCTTTGTCTCTGAGATCTTATCCCTCCTGAGTTCATTTTCCCACATACCTACCGGTACTTATATGGCCGGCTTTTCTCACACAGATCCCCTCGACTAAATGGGAAGCATCTGACATCAAGTGAAAAATCGTTGCCAATAATACACCAGAAAGTCTTGGCTGTACAGTGTGCTGTGCAGTTGCCACAGTATTATTTGACTTTTTAATGGAATATCATCGAGCCATGTGAGGACAGACTGTTTGCCAAATGGGTTTACTCGCTTTCACCCAAAGGCTGAAAGGACTAAAAATGACATATTTTTTCTGTTGCATCAGCAAGCATTTCTTCTAACTTTCTCCCCTTTCTTGACTTTACTGATCCCTCAAAGGGAGCTGCAACTGGGGTGAGAATTCAAGTGCAGAGTATCAGCATTGTAATTTGGAAATTCAAGTCTAATTAGGTCCTATTGTGACAGTGCAGCTAGCCAGAAGGCTTATTCTTTCTATGATAATCATAAGCTGTTTTCGGACGGGAACTCCAGAGAAAAAAAAGTGTGAGGACATTTTCCAGAGTTTGCCTTTCACTTATGACGGACACAGCAGGATGTTGTCCGACGCATTCACGTCAACATGAACATTTCCGGAGCCTTCTGTTGCATCTGTGCAGACTATAGCATGCAGGAGGCAGGAGATGAGGACAATTCCGCTGTGGAGAGCAGCGTTTATGTTTATAGTCATCAACATGCTTTTTGTGAATTTTCCTGGTGTATTCTCACATGAGCTCCCTTGGACATTTTCCGGAAATTTAACAGGGCGCTTCTCAATACTTGAGAAAAACGACACTAAAATTTCAGGAAAATGTCCGGACTTGAGAGCATGTCTGAAAGCAGCTATAGAGAACATGACTTTTTATGTGAATAATAGGACGAGAAGAGTCTGACTAGCTATTTTTTATCTGCCACTTACACATGCGGTTAAATTACAATGCAGACGTTGTCATATACTGCATTCGTATGCCAGATTGTTATTGCTCCAATTCTGCGGACGTCCTCTCCCCTCTGACCGGGGGTCTGCCCTGGTTTCCGCCTTGAGCGTGTGGTGCGACCTCGCGCTCCCTGCATGGCAACACGGCAGCGGGGCTGTGAAATGTCACATTGCCGTTGCATTCAGAGGCAGTGGGTTGCTGCGGGGCCTCATGCATGGGGGTGGGAAACAAATGGAACAAGAGTCACAGTTAAAGGTCAAACTGCAATGCTCATGAATACAGTTCAGAACAGCTGTATTCATTTTAATGAGGGGACTATACTCATATTTCATGCTGTTGAATATATTCTAAACATTTGAGTGTGTGGAAATATTGCCAGAATGAAAATGCACATTTTGATTACAATACAAAGTGCAAGAGGAAATACGTGAATTATATTGGTTCTAATACAAGGTACACAATATATTAGAGCTGGCTTTCAAAAGCAGTCCCTCCAGTTATCCTCTGCCTGGATTGTAAAGGAGATAAGGACAGATCACTCACAGAGTTGACATATACTGCCAGCTACAGCTTTGCAATGTATCATAATCTCAAAGAGACATAAAACTCTGTGGAAGTGACATAAAGTGCACCCTGATAATTCAACTGCACCTTATAAATAGGTAATTTGGAAGTTGCCGTTAAAACTGCTCTGGAGTCAAGAGGTGATTAACTGCTTTCTAAGTTCACACTGATGTACGGGGAGGTTAGTAGCTTCTCTTATTTATAGAGGATAACAATTCTCTTCATTTCTTGTGTTCAAAATCTCAGGTTTTGCCGCCTGCTGTATGTACAGCTTATCTACTGTCTGCATTAAAAAGCTACTCCACTCATTTAGCATTGCACTACTATAACACTGTCAGACAAACAGACCCTCTGGAGCCACAAAGGGCTGTTTTACAATGTTTCCACACTGTAGTGTAAACCTTTAAACAGACGTTGATTTGAAAAATCTGTGTAATTCCCCTTCAAGGACCAACATCTGCAGGTTGGACAATTTATTTTAAAATTTATGTACAATGACTTACCACTGTGTTCCGAGCTTTCGGGAGATTTATTGTTCTATGTACTTTTTTCAGCCAACTTCCTTTTTTTCCTGTGCTGTTGATTCAATTTAATTTGTCCAAGTTTGAAAAAACATTTAACGCAAGATACAGAATAAATAGTTTGAATGAGACATTTCCCCGGAAAACAATGTTCAGAGAAAGATAGATTCTCTTCTCCAGTGAACCCAGACGCACTGAGAAATCTGACCCAGAAGAAAGTGGAATGAATCAAAGATTTCCTATTAGTTCAAATAACTTTTCTAAGCAGAATGATTCTGGATCAAACACATTAAAATTAAAAGCTTATATATTAAAGATGTACCAACAGTCAGCAGCGGAAGTTTTTTAAATTTCTTTAATTATTACATGTACAACATAACTGTCACCCTCTTAACTCCCCCTTTGACTCTCCTTCCCAGTGTGGATCATTAGCACAGTATTAATTTCACAACACTTCAGTAATATGTGGTGAGTGATTATTCTGTTTTCAATATTAAAAAAGCACTTGTGGTTTAAGAAAATTTGTGTAATCTCAGCCCACAAGTATTTTGTCGGTCCAGATTTTCTTTTCAACTTCCCTGACATTTACGGATTACTCAGAACAGTTTGCGTGCATTGTATTGTGCTTCATTTACTTAAACACCAAAAGAGAGGATAGCATTTCAAAACAGAAAACAACATAACGGAGGTCGAGACCAGCACTGTTACTGCTGGTTCCTGCAAAGTGACCTTTCGAATTGTTTTTTTCTTTAATCTCAACACACTTTTTCCTGATCTGTGTTTCATTTGCTAACCAGCCTGTTTGTGTCCATGCCCATTTTCGACCACTTCTCACCCCATGAGAACACAGCCACAGAGAAAAATAACAAGGAGAGTTTTGCTTTAGATGGACAAACAATTCCTTAAAGAACCCACAGTGCAAAGTGCAAAGATCTGACAAGAATTCACCAATAAATTAAGTTCATGTGTGGAATGGAACATGTCCCCCAGCACACACTCAGGTCCGGTTCGCTGTTAGACTCTGGTCCTACATGAGCACACAGCTTTTGGCCCGGTCCTTCCTAATGGGGGGTGGCTGCTCAGTGATGTCAGTCCGAGGCGGCTGCTGGGAGACTCGCTTGAGGCAGCGACGTGAGCCAGCACGTTTGAGCTGAGGCCGGTGGATGCGGGACACAGACGCCAGCGTGGTGACATGGAAAACGTCGCGGACGCTGTTCTCTGAATACTTTGAGGTGCACTCTGCGTAGGCAACAGCACCGATCTGCCTCGCCAAATTTGTCCCCTGAAAGTACAGAACAATACGGAATATGGGTTGGTTAAGTGGACCAATGAACAGTGAAGACTTAAAGCTGAATTAACAGATTTCTGGCAGCAATTTGGGGGGCAGCAGAACCGAGCTTTGAACACAACTGTGACATTGTTCTGGTTCACATCTAGTCGCGAGCGTTTTCTGTCTGCCATACAATTCAAGTATTTGTCCAGCCTTCTGCTTCAGTTTGTGTTTGCCTTGAGTCCTGTGAGAAGCCTTATGTAGTTCAATGAAGGCACATTTACACAACATACTGTAACAGTTAGCATTTGGCAAATCCTTTGTTTTTAATTTTTTTAATAGTAGTAAAGATAGCTAAGATCATCCACACTATGAAATATCCTAATCCTACCTGGGTGACAGTAAAACTCAAGCGTAGAAGCTCAGGTGATTCCCAGTAGTGATTAGCACCATCTTAAATTTGGCCTGGTCCAAACTCGTATTGACTTACAGTAGGAATTCTTCTTTAGGTCTAATCTGCTCATGTCAGTCAAGTCAAATTTTATTTTTATGGCCCACTATCACAAATCTCAAATTTGTCTCAAGGGGCCTAGCAATGTGTACAGCATTACGACCATCTGTCCCTTGAATCAGAAAAAGGAAAAACTACTCTTCTACTACAACAACATCTCCTATCTGATGTTTCTCACTTTGCTTCAGTCTCATTTTTTTTGTGTCATCGGTTGGATTCAGCACCTATTTTTAGCGATTAAACATTTACAGCGTGTGCGACCGCATAGGTGTTCAGCTATTAGTGTTAGAGATAAGTCAAAGTACTAAGTATTCAGTTACCAGATTGGGTAACACTATTCCGTCTCTTAAGCTGTGCGACCAGGCAAGATGCATTATTTTTGCATTAATGGAAACGTTCCAACATGTGGCCTATTCGCACATGAACTGTGCGGTTTATTCTGGTGAATGCACTTCCCCCTCGGGATCACATCAGTTGGTTCAAGTGGCTGAAATGTATGCAGGGCAGCCCTTTGAATGATTAATCAAAGCTCTTTGGTTCACACCACACGTTTAAGTAAATTTTTCAACCTATATAATCCATCCTTTGCCTCATTTACCCTTTTCCCCATTGTCTCACAACATTTGTGACTTTTTAAGAGGTTCAAATTATGAAATGAAAGTATATCTGCTGATCATTTTAGGTGCCTCTTCAATTGACGGTAAGAATAAAATATAGCAGGCTTAACATTGGGACTGAATGGAAAAGATTAAGAAATTGTCTCAGAGTCAAATGTGGCTGCAGTTACGTTTTAGGGAAAACATATAGATGTTTTGGTTTAATCAAGGGCCTTTGTGAATTTGGAGCTTAATTACTGTATGCAGAGAAAACTCTTGATGGAACAATTTTGATTCTATATCGACAGGACAAGGAAGGTTGTTACCTTTGCTTTGTCGGAGGTATGAAAAAATATTAATTTGTTGACAAAGGGCTGCCAAGAAGTGGGAATTTGCATTTACATGAGAATAGGCTATTAAAATTCATGCTTGCCACTGTTTATTGCTCCAAGACACAAACAAAACAACTGTATTATCGCACATCCTTCTGTTTGCCTCCGTCTCTGTTCAGTCCCAGGTCTTTTATAGTCCTAGTGTTTCCATATTTGTTGAAGTTATGATCTGACGGAAATTCTCCAAATTAATTTTCAGGGGTTTTGTTTGTGTGCACAAGAGAACAAAGTAAGTGGTGTCATTTGTTGGGGATGATACTATTAAATTGGAATCTAAATAGGCAAATTACTGCATTCAAATGAAAGTTGCCGAAGGCGAAAAATGCAAAGGACTGTACATTTAAAACTATGTTTCAAATATCACTAATGCGGAATAAATGAAACACTGTTCAGTTCTTCACACATGCAAAATCACTGTGGCATTATAGCAGTCCGCTTCAAGCCAGGTTTGACTCCGCGGATGGTCACAGATACTCAGATGCATTTTCCCTGCCCTGCTCACCTGTTCATGGGTGACAGGAATGAGTCTGTGTTTGGACAATTCTCTCATGACGTTGAGGTCCGTCCTCATGTCCAACTTGCAGCCAACCAGCACCACTTTGGCACTGGGACAGAACTCCTGTGTCTCACCTTGCCACTGTAAATTAAAAGATAAATAAATACATATCAGTGCACATATAGGGGCCCTTATGAATTGATTCAATTTTCTCTAATAGGGTCCCCCTGTTTTAGACAGTACACAAAAAAATATTGTAGTATTATTTGGTATCTGTACCATTTGGTACCAGTATGATAATACCCAGCCCTGGTTATAATCTTTTAGTTACCCAGACAACAGTACAGCTCTTTTGTTAGCAATGACATGAGCTCACAGCAGCATGATGCTCATGGTCAGAAATGCCATGACCACAAACATGACTCAAACTATGAAACTTTTTCTCTTCCTCTCTATCGCTCTTGTTCTCTGTGAGGGACTGCTTTCATTATCTCTTCACACTGTGGCACGGGCGACCACTGTGAGCACTGTTGCTGCATTTATTCTCCCTCACAAAGACATCTTTTCTCCCAGATGCCTGCGTCGCTGCTGTTACGGGCTCCGGCGTGTAGTGCTGTAGTGCAGAACGAGCAGTTGTCTCTTCGGTACGCTGCTCCGCCGAACAGTGTGCAACTGGTGAATAGGAGCAATTTAGATGAGTCACAAAGGACCCATGGGAAGAGCGGCGTATTGTTTGCATAATTTTGAGGACTGGTTAGAGTTTTGTCCTTGATAGAGAGTGTGAGCTGTTGGTTCTGAGTGTCTGGTTTATTCATATGATAAATATTGAGGCTGAGTGTTTTCAATAACTGCACCTAGAAATTCAGTTTACGGATATTACACATGTTTTACACGTGTTGGGTTTTTAAGGCTGAATGTGATATTTTTGAGCTTCAGTGAGTTCAGTTCCAGTTGGGGTCACACAGTCCCGCTTTGGTCCAGACTTAATTGCTTGTATGAATTGTCTTTAAAATGTTTTACACATAGTCATGGTTCAAAAACAACGAATCCCCATCACTTTGGTGATATTCTGCAATTTTCCATTTGCAACTCTTTTTTTGCAACCAAATACAGGAAATTATGGAAAGGTGGCGATGTGGCAGTGTTAGCAGGCTGCTAGTCGGAAAGGCATGAAAAAAGGGAAGAGGTGAGAAATTGTTGCCAGCTGCAACGCAAGTGTTGGAGCATTATAAAAAAAAGACGTGTGTTGCCCCGGTAGAGACTGGGATAACATCTTAGGTTGTGTAATACTAGATAAGAGAGATATAGAGACAGTCTAACATTGGAGATTTAAAGAAGCGTTTGAAGAGAGATTGGACCAAAGTGAACAAAAGATACAAAAAGGAAAAGGGGTAGTGATAAGGATTCAAGTGGTGTTTTTGTAGCTTAGCAATGCTGAGAAAGGAAAGGAAAAAAGAAAAGGAAAAATTGGAGGGTTCACAAATTGGTAGGGAGGAAGGCTGTCAGAGATGCGCTGCAAGGATGTTGTTTGAGAATGGAAAATTACAGATGTAAAATAAGCTCAGAAAAAACACATCACAGTAAATGGAAGCAAGCCATGATGGCACATTGTAATGCTTGGGCATTTAAATGAGAGGCTTAAGAACTTACTTAAACTGTGAATCCATGTCACACTGGCATCCTGCGCTTGCATTGTGAGGTCAGTGTGTTTCCCACTGTCACCAAGGTCATTTTATAAGGTCAGAGTTCAAGTTAGTTCTCACATGGACCCCCTGAAGTTGTGAGAATTTGCCCACCATAAAAGATAAGTGTTCTGTCTTGCATTGATGATGGCGCGTTTGAGTGATGACGCTGACTGCAGGAATGTGTGAGGACTGAAAAATGCTCTGGCACATTTGATGTTCACCGCTTACATATGGTCATTAGCAGTGAGAATTAAGATTCGTCTCATCTATTTTAAATGATAGTCATTTGCAAATTTCTTAAAAATTTTTTTTAAAAAAGAAGCTCATTTGCGTTTCATGAATTACCAAACACATTTGTCATTAAATGAAAATCCCAGCTTGAAAGAATAGATTCTGATATCAAGTCTCTCTCAATGGAATGCTCGCACGCCATATAAGTTAGTGCGTGTTGTGTGCTGGTTATAAGCAATTCCTTCATAGGAGGATAGGAAGACAAATTCCACAGTCATCCACACCAAAAATACTTTAGGTTCAAAGCTAATTTGACGAGTCATCCAAACTGAGCGGAACATTTTTTTGCTAAATGTAGTAGGTACACTAGTTGGGACAAATCACCACCAACAAACCCACACACAACTACCAGGACATAGATGCTGACTTCATGTGGCTAACTCAGTTTTTAATACTAGCTTTGGTTAAACTTAAAGCAGTTAAACATCAATATTTTTTACAATAGCAATGTATCTATCAAAAGGCAATGTGGCAATGTGACAGAGGTTGCTCGTAGTGATGAACCCTCGGAGAATTTCCACCTGAATCGGCAGCTCCCCTGGGCTTTCGCAGCAAATTTCGACTCATTGTTTGTCGTTATTGTTTCAGTTCACTGTCATTGTGTAGTTTTCAGCTGTGACAGACGGCTCTTTTCAGCACAAAAGCTCTAAAATCCAGCCATACACCCCCTGGTGACCACCGGACAGACAGTTACCGGCCGGCCGGTGAAGGATGGAGCAGATATTTCACTGAGGAGTTGGTTGAGACCAAACACAGAGCTAAAAGATCAGAACATGTTGAACCTACGTTCCAAATACATGATGATGTTGGTCTGTAACCGTTGGATGTTTTGGGGGATTTTTACCCCTTATGTCTTCCTGTGTAGTTGTGCAGTGAAGCAACCATTTCACAGCCAGCATAGAGAGGAGAAATGATCACAGTGACTCATATCTCTTTCAGTGTAAACATGGCATGTGAGTGTTGCATTAGACGGGCTTCAATATATCAGAAACTACCCTTCTATATAAGACTGCTCTGGTGTCTGTCGTCATGATAAAGGACAAAGGGGACCTTGGAAACTGTCTAAGCTATGTTAGGAAAAATACCGAAAAGCATTAGAGGTCACATTCACACTTCTGTTAATGTGACACTGACCTTCTTCAGCACGCTGTCCAGTGTCTCTGGACGGCTGATGTCAAAGCAGATGAGTACAGCGTCTGCGTCAGGATAAGCTAGCGGCCGCACGTTGTCGTAGTAGGCGGAACCTGCGGGCGAAGAATACACACAAACATGAGCAGCGTTTCCAGGAGGATTATGTGTTATTTTTACTTTGCTGAAGAGGTGACATTTTTTTTTCATTTCAGAGCAGCTTCGGCAGTAATAACTGTGATTAAACGATAATGATGACGTTGAACTAAGGCACTCGGCAGATGACAACCAGTGGGCGTTATTCATTGCTCTCGAGGGGCCTCGTCCACAACCCCTGGTCTGTTTGTCTGACGGTCTTGAATAGGCCAACCGACAGACATGTGACAATGACATAATGAATGGCTCGCACAAAGCGTCACCTGGTATTTCAGAATGGCATGTGTTTTTGCCGGGGCCCCGGGCTGAATTAAGCATTGTGACCTGGGCAAGGGGACACATTCCTTTGTGGGTGGGGGACAGCATTCCCTCTCCATTTCCCTCATTGTCTCCAACACTAAGTGTTTTTTTACCCCTCACCATACATGGGGCTTTGGCAACTTAACAAAAAGACAAAAGGTTGCACAGAAAATTCCCAAACACGTAGAACCCGACTGAAGCTGACACACATATAGCGCAAACACAAATTCCTAGGGTTTACATGTCTCACACGTAAAAGTTATTTCCAAAGTAATCACACTTTCAAGCAAAGAATACTGAAGCTAACTCCCATTTCTCTTCATAAAAATAAATGTTCAAATCCTGTCTAGTCCTGGAGTAAAGAGTAAATAAAGATAAGAAAATGAGTCAGTGTTCAGTTTAAAAGTATACATAGTTTGTTTTGTTAAATAATAGACTAATTTTCAGTTACACAGTTCGGTTTTTACTTAAAGTTGACCTTTTTTTGCATTGACTTTTGAATTATATCTACTCAATTGTAGTTATTCAGATGCATTTCATTTTTTAAATATTTACATTTACTCATTTCTCAATGTATATTTAAATGATTTCACAGCTTTCAAATTTACTCAATATTTTTTTTTATTATCAGTGTTTTTTAATCCATACATAACATGTATTTTCCTGTAAAACCAAAAACAATTCTACTTGCACTCAGAGATCTTAATATAAACATTCATCTAATCAAACGTGACTAACTCATTTAGGACCATAGTTAAAGGAGGATGTACGGGCTGAAGGATTTTTCTTGAAGCTGCCAAATCCTTTGAAAATGTTGATTACACATCCACAACACCGGGAGGGTAGTTTACATTTACATCATGTGTGCAAAGACAAGGGCAAATACAAAAACAGCCACATTCACGCTCATTTGTGCTGTCAAAATCTGGCCCCAAAGGAAAACATGTTTGTGGTTCTGTGGTTGAAAAATGTCAAACTGAAAGGCTACAACCATTTTCCCGCCGTCTGTTTGATTCATTCTTGCTCCTGGGTTTCTCACATTACCATCCTGAATTCACATACACAGAGTAGCTCACTGTCCTTTTAGGGTTTTAGTATTTTGTCGTCGCAGTTTAAGCTTTAACATTCAGAGAACGAGGATGATTCATTCAATAGCAGGCGAATGCAGCAGGGGGATTGTGGAAATGTAGCCGGCAGTCCCCACAAACCACCCGTTGGTTTCCACAGCCTCCACACACGCACGCACGCACGCACGCACACACACACACACACACTGCTTCACACTGTTGGCTCCACCTCTGTATCAGACAGCAGCTGGGATCGACCGAGGTGTTAAAAAGTCTTTGTCTTTGTAGCTAGCAATCCACTTGTGTTGCTCCTTTACAACTAAAAAATGACACAATGTTTTTCTTCTAAAGCAATAGTTTCTGTCATTGTCTGCGCCTCTGGGGGCCCGCTAATGACTCTTTTTCAACGTTTGGTTTGTCCGTTTTGGACTTTCTTTTATTGATATTTCAAATTTTTATTGATTTTATTGGTATTTCTTATATTGTGTGTCTGGTTGCCCACCTTTGTGCTTGTCTGCCCCGCCCCCGAGTATGTTTCACCTGAGTCCAAGTATCCCTGCCCAGTCAGTTCGTCTGCTCATGTTCTCTGTAAACTTAGTGCTTCTGTTTCGTTACCCCCGGTTGTTCTTCGTGCTTTTGCCCTCTCCTATTTTTTCAGTTTGGATTGTCTGCCTTTCTACTGGAGCTTCTTTAAGCCTTTTTTCATTCATTAAATGTATTTCACTGCACCAACCTGCCTTTGCCCTAGTCTGTTATCCTAAATGACTTTAGCTTTGAGCTGATGCCATATGGGTCAGACAGAAAACAAACAGTGTGGAAACCAGAGGTTTTTGTCTCAGCCCACCTGACGCCCTGGTCAAATCTGGGCAGCAGGATGGGGCGCCGTAAAACAAGTCATTTGCAGAGCTGCCTAGTCGGCACTTTTGCAGGCACACTAGGCCTATATAGGTTACAGCTATGCAGAGTAATGTCTTTTGGTCAGCTGCTATCATTAGAACTCGTGCCGACTGTTGCAGAATACTTTGACAAATGATGTATGTGCAACAATAGATTTTACGTGAACAGAAACAACCAACATAAGACATGCGGTAGTTTTGTTTTTAATGTTCACATTTGAATATTTGATCTTCCCGTGAATGCATCAAATTTAGGACGGACATTTAGACTGAAAAAATTCCTTGAATTAAATTAAATCAATAGA
This sequence comes from Scophthalmus maximus, assembly GCF_022379125.1. Classification (NCBI taxonomy): domain Eukaryota; kingdom Metazoa; phylum Chordata; class Actinopteri; order Pleuronectiformes; family Scophthalmidae; genus Scophthalmus; species Scophthalmus maximus. The sequence continues at coordinate 13,551,938 of NC_061530.1, forward strand.
TTTTCCCATTGCTTTCAACCATGTATCATGCTCTTCCTCAGTAGATTTACACAGAACAGAGACCGATTGAAGTTTCATGCTTTCGGTCAAGTGATGAAAACATTGCTCTACATCAACTTGGAATATAAGGAAACTCCATCAGCTTTGAAAGGCTTAGAAGTGATTGAAAGCTCAAGAAAAAAATCAACATATTTTCTTATGGGGAAGACTTTGTAATCTTGGGTCTTACACTTAGTTCACCAACCAGTTCCTCCAAAACCTCCCAAGGCAAGGGGGAGCAAAAAGCAAAACAAAAACAAAGGCGAATACGAAATAAAAACATAATGAAACTCCATTATGCTTTAATGTTATTTTTAAAAGCTACTTCCTGCTATTTCAAGTAGAAATAATGGAAGTGGAAATCTATTTGCCGCCGTGAATGTAACAAGTAACATCTGTAGACAACAACATGGCTTGTAAAATGGCTCATGAACGCTTTGAAATGAGCTGACGTTGCAGAGCTGTCCAGGGTGCTGATTTCACTCTGCAACTGTCACGTGCCAAGGAAATAAAAATCTCCAATACGCAGGTAACCTGCGATTTGTTTTAGTCGTGCTGCCCCTTTGAAAAGAAAAAAAAGAAGCTGTTTGTTATAGCAGCCTTACTGTCGAGTTTAGGTGATTGCTCCTCTGGTGTAGCTGGTACTTTTTCAGCAGTGATACTATATAGTTGTTTATTGTTCTGCCAAGTCCTCCTTTGTGCCGTCTAACTACCCCTGCCAGAATAAACACGCATCAAGACCCTCCCGAGATTTAAGTCCCTCTCCTCTTGAATCCTACGCTTCATCTGCTCAGTGGTTCCAAAAACACACACCTGCCAAAGACAGGCCTTGAATAAAAACACTCATTAAGAGAAAGCCGTCAAAAGACTTTTGGTGTGTGTCATCGACCATCCTGACAACATGCGGGAGGTTATGTAGATGCTAGAAATGTTTCTTTCAAAGAGTCGTCGCATACACATGTATAAGTACATTTTATGAAATAGGCTTATTTCCTGTTTTTAATGTTCGTATTAAGATTAATTCCACTTTCATGTCTGCATTATATTTTTTTCACATTAATAACAGATCACATCTTCTTTTATGTGAAGGTGAGGTGGAATCCACAGAGAGTAATTACCTGACTCTGCGGTTTCCCTCAGCTCTATATGGGACTTTATAGCGTCTTTAACACTTTGGCTATCTGGCAAACTCCCCTTGCTGTTTTGGTTCACTCTCTCATCTGTGTTTCTGGCCGCAAAATGCAGCTGTACACAGCGAAAAAAACACCGATGGCAACCAGCCTGGCACCAAACTGTGGCCAAACTAAGTTAGAGACTAGCTGGTAAACATGGAGAAGCTGCAGGGCCACATATTTAACTCAGGTGTTGGTGGAGACAAACTAAAACCCAAAAGTTATTCCATATCTCCTGGAATGTTTTTTGGCAAATTGACAAAGTGTCCACTTTTACAGTATAAGGCCATTTCATCATTTCACATTACTGAAAAATGAAAATGAACTTCAAAAGTAGGGAACCAGGAAACCATTCATGCTTATACAAATATTTCAGCTTCACTAGTGCTCATAAAAAATAATCTTGGATAACGGTAGTGCTTACTTGACTCTTCATAAAAAGCACAAATTCACAGTGGCACACACACACACACACACACACACACACAGACCGTGAGGTCTCAAGGTTCCATGATGTCAACTAATCCATGTTCAGCACTCGAGTAGCAGCTAATGTGTATTGATCTTTCTTTTTTTTTTTTTGACCCTCTCTGGGACTTGTAGTACGACGCCCCTCATGGTGAGGCTCCTGCTGTTGTGGCAGCAGAACCAAAAAAAAAAAAAAAACTTCTGCCCATCTGTCTCTGTCTAAAACCCTCTGACCAAGCACAAGCTCATGAGGCCAATATTAGCGTCATTTAAAATGCTTACAGCGCGTTTACTTCGGTGTTTCCACCAGCCATAGAGAATTACATTTCCGTTTGGCACTCAATAATTTTTTTTGAGATATCCTCTGGCTGCTGAACAATGTTTGGCACATTTCTGTCAGCAACAGAAGCCCCAATGCCGCGACTCCACATGGGGTTGTCATGCTTTTGATGTTTGATGCTTACAAAAAGCTGTTTCCTTTTGCTCCTGTGTGTTCGGTCGCTTTCAACAACACACTGGTAAGCATGTACTGTTTGTGCCCTCTCGGCGTTCTATGTAATCCACTTGTGCTCTCCTTTATCCGATATCTGGCTTGTTTTTTTCTTGTGGTTGCTTAGTGAGGTTTGTCCTCCCTAAACGACTGGTGTCATGTTGCCTGAATGGCATATTTTGGGAGAGATAGATGAAGCCAAACTATCAACATGCTTTGAAAATGTAAATGTGAATCCTTTTGTTGCATGCAATTAAAAACAGACAAAAAGGCTTGAGTGCGTCACACACCCAGTGTGTCACCAAGTTCGAGAACCGAAGAGAAAAAATACAGAAAGAATTGGTTGTCAGATTAGAATAGGGAGATTGTGCAAATGTGACGAGATTGCTGCTGGTCTTGGGAAGTGGGGCTGCAACTAATAATTATTTTCACCATCACAATTTCCTAGAGCTGAAAGTGACAGTGTTGAAATTATTCATTTTGTCTGACCCAGAGTCTTAAGTAGAAGGATTTAGTTTACTGTCCTATAAGACAGAAAATGGGCAGATTGTCACAGTTTTGATGCAGGAATTAGGGAATGCTTTGACTCGAAAGTCCTTTTAATAAATCACTTATCAAAATAGTTTATTTTTTACTAACGTAATAGATTAATGTATTAATAGTTTCAGCTCTAATGGAGAGTTGACATCATACATTGCAGCTTTGTTTTTTTTCTTTGTGACTTGACAATATTAATATTGACCAATTCACATCACAGTTTTTAATAAATAAATCCTGTGATTTCATATAATTACGCTGAGGACAGCTACAACAGCCAATGTCATGTGTGAACAAAAAAAGGCATCTAAAACTCCAGTCATGTCCAGATTTGTCATACAAATAATTTGCCCCTACATTAAAAAAATATGTCTCGTTCCATTTATCGTCATAGAGATAAATATGACAAGTAATATGTTTGTATTATGGCAACATGCATACAAAGACCACAACAGGCCACTAAAAAGACAACTAAATGATCTTAGATTATCAGATGTTCATGTAAGAACTTATTCAAACAATAGAGATCCACTTTACAGTATATCCTTACATAATGTAAGTAATCCTTTCAAATATAAATCAGACATTTGACAAATGAAAGGAATAACACGTAAACTCTTCAAATCTCTGAGCTCCACTGAAGAGCTGAACACTCTTTCAGCCCTAATCCCTCATTTGGTGTTTTGATGATGTCCTCTGAGACGACTGTCTAACACCTCAAACTCCACTATTAACTATCATGTTTTCATGTTTTTCAGGTATTTTCTTTAATTCATCTGAATATTCCAGACTCTTCTGCAAGTTCAGCTTTGAGGTAAAGAAGCTTTTTTTTTTTACGAATAAAGTGTCTTGATGAGCGACCTTTAATGAGCCCCACTGGGCTGGTTTCTTAATTATGGAATTTGCGTCACATTATCTATTCCATATTAAATATTGATCTTGTTAGGGATTTTTTTTTAATGCTCCAGAAATATCAACTTTTTCTAATTTTCTCTCAACTGATTATTAAACATTCACTGTTATATAATAGGAACTTTCTTTAGTTAGTCAAAGCTTTGAAATGACTGAGGATCAGCCTGCATGTTGTATCTTTCAGAATTCACTGTGATTCAGAAGGAAAACACGCACACACACACACACACACACCTTGAGATGCCTGCACAAAAAAATCATTATTAATCCTCTCCTATGGCATTTTTGTCTGCCAACTTCCATCACTGCACGGTAATGTTCATTAATATTAAAATCCTGTTTGTCCCGGTTATGCCCTTCTGAGGAAATAGTGCCTTTTTAAGATTTCGATGCAGGCCTGAAATATATATCCAGAGAGGAAACGGCAGTACAGTTTAATGCAATCGATTACTGTACTTTTCTCCCACCACCTGAACGTATAAATAATAATAATGCTGTGTGAATACAACTGTCTTGTAAATAACAAAATAACAAAATAATATGTAAGTGTCTCAGGAGTCTCAGTGGACCTAAAAGTTAAAGGGACACTCATATGATAATATGTATCAACCATAGAGTGTCTATAAAAAATAGAAGTAGCCGCCGGGTCCGGAAAATGAAGCCTGTGGGGAAGTGTCTGAAGACTGTGTTCTCTGGAATAATCAGCAGAGGGCGACTCCCTGGTTGCGAAAATAAGTCAGCTTCTGTAGAAGTCAATGTTAATTGACCACTACTTCTCACTGGATTTATAAAGTCAGTAAACATTTCCCTGAGGAGTTTTTGCACAATGTACCTGTCAACAATATGACAGATTTCACGCATGATGAAGATGTGTACAGTATTTTATAGGTGCTTCACTGAAACCCGTGTCCTCGCAGGGTTTTGCTGACAAACATCAGGTTATGATGTTCTTAAACTTTTGCTAAATTGCTTCAGTGTGACCATAGAACTCGAGTCTGACCAAAGTTTTGAAAGAATTTCATGTGTAGAGGGACTACTAACAGAATATCAGGATGTATTTCAGCGAGAAATTCTATGTGATGTTCTGGCATATTTCTAACTCAGTGGGCACAGAGGGAAGGAGCTGCCAGTGAGCACACTTTTGCCTGAAATCAGCAGTAATCCTGCAGGATTCCTTAAAATTAATGACAGAGGGAGCCAACTGGCATCTGGGCATCTCCCCTTCACATTAAACCTCCCGGCTCCTGTTGTGATTTTATATGCTGTAAAGTTCTGAGCAGCCTGTGCGACCGTGAGAGAATGTATGAACCCCTGATCGATATGTGTTGTTTATTTGAAGCAAACACTTTGTCCTGCTGCTCCAACCCCTCTCCTGCTCGACTGGGCTTTCCAAAGGCTAACAAATAAAGTAAGTGTACTTTCAAAAATGGCGATAAGAGAGTTAAAACAACAATCACTTTAAAATAATGGCAGTTTTGTACAGTCTTCCTGAATAGGGAACGTAAAAAATACTCATTTCTACACTTGTCCAATGTGTTATACAAAGCCTACACATTGACAATCAAAGATCAGGTTGCATAATGAATCAATTTACTAGTTACTTGATTTTTATGTTCAGCATTTTCAACAACTGAGCTATGATTGATCTGGTTCCTGCTCTGACGCGATTTAAACACATTTCTCGGCACCGTGATGTCGTCAATCAACATTAAACTAGGAAACACTAGTGTTAATACGGCCAAAAAATTACAGAATATCACAATACAGTAGAAATAGGGTCACCACTGCTCCAACCCCACCAGCCCTCGCAGTAATGGCTGAGGTGTTGGGTTGGGTGGAGTGGTCATAGCTATATCTTGCATTATAGATAAGGAATAGAGGGGGTCTTAAGTGGATGGATAGACCCTTGAGTGCCCTGTGTGTGTGTTTTTGTTTCTAAACAAAGTGCACTACAAAATCTAATTACCTTTTTTCCAGTCCCAATATCAACTGATTTCTGAACTTCTGTCAGGCTGGCGTCCATTTTAATTATTTTCATGTTATCACAAACGTTTTCATTAGCTAGAAAAATAAATTTTAATTTTCTCTACAGGGCATCAATAAAGGTATGTCTTATCAAGCCAAGTTTGGTTTCTTACTGACTTCTAAAAGTCTGAAGACTAATCAATAGTTTGCAAGTTTGCGTTTAACAAAAAAGCCCCCAAACAAAATTGACACCATATATTGTATTTGGAACATAGAAGCTGAAAGCTTAAGCTGAAAGCGGACTCTCGGGTGGAGTAGGAGTGAATTGCTAAATTAGCTGAAAAGCCTTTGGCAACAATGAGTGTCGATACTGACTTTTGAAAAAAAAAAAAAAAAAAAGTATTTTGTTCAGAATATAGTGTCTTTTAAAAGTCATATCTGAAAGTTGGACTCACTGTGTGCAAGTCCATCCAGACTTAGTGTCTCTTTGAGACAGACTGCTCGGTTACACATGCACCAGTGGCTGAGAGACTGGGCGACCCTTGGGAATGAAGACGCATCTAGGCCATTGATTTTCAATGTACCCTCGGCCTTCTAATGGGCTGCATGAGCAGGAGAGAATCAGACCAGATTGACTGGAGCACAGGCGCGCACCACGAAAAACCTACTGACACTCATTTTGTCTTCGCTCAGCATGCCTCCTCCTATACATGACTCAGAGCACTTAAATCTGAGCTCTTCACTTTGACACTATATCCCATTTGTCTCTTCACCGTCTCTATTTATATATTCTGCAACTCCTCTAATCTCTCAGAGCACTTACTCATACGCTTACTCACACTCACATCACAAACATGCACACCAGTGAACATATTAAGCAGAAAAGGCCAACAGCAAGTTAGACTAAGGAACCAGTTCGCTGCTATCTGCTCTTCTATCCAGAAAGCCTCTGAAACACATTGACACACTACGCTATTTGGTCCGCTCAGTTCTGTCATGGAGCCAGGTGCCACTCGCACACACACAGATGCTCGGTCAGGGCACATCTGGGTAGTGCTTTCAAGGAGCAAACATTTAATAGGGGTCATGAAAGCTGCTCCTGAATGAATGATGGCTTGTTAAGGCAATCTCGGCCACAGACTCCATCGACCTGGGATGGATGGATGGAGGGATGCAACAGGGTCTTTCAAGAGAATACAGTGCCAGCAATGTTTGCACAGTATCAAACAGAAAGAGCAGCATGTGTATAGTGCGCGTGTGCAAGCAAAACGTCCATGTGTGTTTTAAAACCATGTTGGGACATGTTGTTTTCGTCAAGCCCTCAAGGAAGTATCACAGACAAGTCAGGCTGCATGCCTCTGAACAGGAGGCTACCTATACGTCCCTTCACTGCTCACAGTTTGAAATTGCGTGACGCTCTCACTTCACACTTTCACATGCTCAGCTTTGAAACCTGTATGTGTAGGATAATTGCGTTTCGGTGGTTAGAGTACCCTTCAGGCGCGAACCTGCTTTCTGTCGTCAGCCAGCCACAGAGGCAAATAAACCCAGAATCCAACCAAAACTTCATTCTCATTACAGCAACAGTAAAATGCAGTGGTTCTTAATGAGTCCAATGAAGATAAGTGAAAATAAAACTTCAATCCCCAAATTCAAACACTGCTATGTGTCATGGAAGTTGCTAATTATTCAGCTTATTTAGTTACTATGTGACTAAAATTAAAATGTGAATTATAAAGCTAAAACCAGCTTAATTAAAATAATCCTTTGAAACCTGAAATAACAGATTTTTTTTGCTACTTGAGGGCAGCGGAGAGAAACTCTAAAAAACACAACAATGAGATATGATGTTAAATTAACATGGAAAACATATCACGTGACAAATTTACACATTCGGATTTAGTTATTTTGATAAATGTAAATCCAATATCCACTTTTTTAAAGCTATTTATCCCTCTCCTCCAGTTCCCGGAGAGATCTGGCTCTTTAGAAATGAAATATTCCAACTGTGTCACTGATGATATTGAAATATTAATTTTACATGTCATGGGTGATACACTTAGATGATCCCCTTCCTTGCCCACCACTGTAAATGCACTAAATCCTTTTCCTTTAGCACAATGCACTTTCCTTAAAATTATTGTCATACCACCACTTTACATGCTTGATGGTTTCTAATTGCCTCGGATTCTAGAAGAAGAAAAAAGGGGGATCTTAATTAGTACCAGACGATTAAGTAAAAATGTAAAGGTCACCCCTGGAGTATGTATTAGTGCAATTTATGACCTTTTGAAGCCTCACGTTGGCAAATGGTTGATAATTGCTCAACACAAATGCGAGTGAAAAGTGAAATCCTTTGGGTTGCAGAGGAAAACCAGTGGCAAAGATGAAATCACACTGGTAGATAACAGTGTCACATACAGTAGATGCCTGGTATATGGTGTACTAAGATCATTTATCGCTTAGGTTGCAGGATGGTATAAGCAAATCAATCAATGGCAAAATCATTCTCAGCACCAAAGTTGTTTTTTGTTTAGTGTAAATTAGATCAGAGAAAGACATGTGGCATCTGAACTGCCGGGATGCACAGAGGTGTGGGATTTTTTGGAGAAAATGAGAAAAAGATTGAGTGAGACGTTAAGGGAGAGACATAAAGGACAGATACAGAGGCAGACAAAGAAAACGCAATGTAAGCTAATCAAGTGCTAGAGTGCTGAGAGGGCACTGCCCCAATACAGTGGGACTCCTGACCTTGAGAGGAATAAGACTGGGGAGAGGTTGGCAGCCAGACTGGCTGTGAGAAAGAATAGATGAAATTAAATAGAGGAGGAGAAAAAGTGCAGAGAAATGAAAACTGGTTTTATAGCACATGCGGGTGGCTGGGGTCAGATTTTAAGGCCCGAGTCTTTTGTTTTTCCATTTGCTGAGCAACAACTCCTGCACAGCTCCTGCGTAATCGTCATCAACAGAGCTAATGTAGCTATGAGACAGTTTTGTTTTTGTTTTATGGTGATTTGATCAAACAATTGCAGCGAGTTGATGATTCCACAAGGTCCGTTGCACATTAAGATATTGCAGAGGTTTCATACAAATGAGAATTATTACTCGAGTAATTTGTCGAGAGCAGAAATCATTTTTATTTTTCAATGTTTGCAAACAGGCTTTCGTTTTGGGGGGGGGGGGGGGGGGGGGGGCATTTTAGATTGGAGCACAGGATGGAAACTTTTTTTCTCTCCAGCAATTCAAATATATCTATTGTGCTAACAGAGCTAATCTGAGCTCTATATTAAGGCCTGGTCACACCAGGAAGTGACACAGTTTCTTTTGCCCCACTGCCCCCGATACAGGTATTCTGGCCGTGTACGACTTTAACCCCTTGTTACAGTGGAAGACCAGCAAAGTCCCAACAATGCTATTGAACTTGACTTTTTTTTCCAGTCTCAGCTTTAATCCCAGATTAAAAGTCTTTAAACGGCAAACATGAAAGGGACATTTGAACATGTGAAATTCTATGAAAACTGTGCAGAGGCCATTGGCTGGTTGGGGATCATGTGACATGATCAAAAGCTTCTAAATGGACCTTAAGGAGAGGCTGGTTTTTCACGACAGTCATTTAGTTGACGCTATTTCGTCCAAAGCGGCTTACAACGAGTGCAACTGCTGTTTCCAAGGCCAAGAGTGAATTTTGAATCGCATCTTGACTCTCATTGCTCTGACCTTAGCATCGAATCAGTGCCACCTACAGCACAGGCACGAAAGACAGCGAAGGAAAGGGGCGAGGACGGCAGAGAGATTGAGAGACGAATGAGGGACAACGGGGACGTACCCAAGGGAGGGATTCAGTTTGGCAGGAGGAAAGAAAAACGGGGACAAGAGTTTAACCTGCGAGGCAGGGGGTCTGAGGACGAGCATGTTCGGATGTAAAGGAAGGAGGCGGCAGGCTGAGGGTGGTTCAGTGAGATGAAGAATGAAGGAGACAGGGGGCAAGTGTTTGGTCACACAGCCAGTGCCTGATTAATTAAATCAACTGTTTGTCTCTGCACAATGAGCGGGGAGCTCAGAGGCTCATCCTGGCACTTCACCCAGCACGCTCCCCTCTCTGCGGGCCTGAACACCGCGGCTGCCAGGTCTGCGCTTTTCCCACATGTTGAATTGTTTGTCTGCTGGTTGGCTTGGACCTATTTCTGTACAGATTACACGAACAACATCTATGAATATCCCCTTTTTAAAAATGAAATTATGTATTTATACTTGAGCCCATGCGATGTGGATTTTTGGGGGCCGATGGCGTTACAGATGTTAGGCAGTTAAAATGTGCTGAAGGTGATCAGGTGATAAATATATAAATAAGGAAGAAAAATTTGCAATGATTTGCAACTCTGCTGCACAACAACACTCGTCCTGTGCCTCCTCCTCTTCTGTGCCCCTTTTTCTAATCTCATCCTTTCCACTTCTACCCCCACAGACGCTCTCTGGCCTTACATCATTAAATTATTATTATTCAATTATCTATATTTGTTTTTTATTACTCTGAAGTGTTTGTGGCTCCATGCAACGCCGGCGTCATTTCAAACACTGTCGTGATACTTGGCGATGACAACGCAACAGATTTTTCCATAACGCTTGTTTAATGTCTGAGTTTCGGTCACCGCCTCACTCCCACTGGCTTCGCTGCGTGCTTCATGCTCTTGGCTGTCATGCAAACTGCGCGTGCAACCAAACACACACACACACACACACACAGCATACACAGACAAACGTAACGCTTACAAACATTTGCCCGGTTGTCTATTACGCATGCCCGCACACACACACACACGCACAAAAAAGTCTTTACATACTTAAAAACAAAATCAAACAAAACTGTGATTGCATAAGAAACAGCAAATGACGGAGAGGTAATCCCCTATTGAGTCAGTTGTCTGAAGAGGCAGGTACCAGAGGGAACTGCTGTAATACTGATGTAGGTGCCAAAGCACCTGTCTCCCGAGACAGACCCGGAATAGCTCGCGGCAACGCACACGTCTGCTCCCGAGAGCGGCGAGAAAGCCAGTTCAGGTCAGACATGGATCACCTCCCATAATCCAAATCACTCAATGTCTGGCTTCTGACGGAAAAATTCAATACATTATATTAAAGATAGATCGTTTCATATTGAGCTTATTCGCCTATTCCAAGATTTGCATAAAGCCAGGAGTTCATTAGGAAACAGCGAATGGGTCTCTGTCTCAGAAAGAAAAATCCAGCAACTAGCCACTCTGAAGTTGTGTTCCGAGCGCTTATTTTCACTTTGCATAATTTGCACAATTTTCACCGCTGGATAATGTTAATGTGTTTATTTGAGCCACGCAGCTGTTCGCTGTCATCTCCCTCCAGTCTCTCTCTCTCTCTCATCTCCCCTCGTGTCCCTGTCTGTTTAGGAAGCACCGGGATACGTGCACATTGGTTGCCCGAGGTCATTTTAAATCTTTGCAAATGCGTCGCTAGGTCAGTTTGCACGACTGCAGGTGAGTTCATGACAAATTGTAACTTTTCATTAGCCTGGTCTGCAAATTGTCGTTCTTACACTTATATCTTTTTTACATCAATCGAGACAGAACGTGTTACGCGGCGTGCTTAAGACAGAGATGCTGCTAGGAAGATATCGTTTTTTGGCTTTTATGCTAAGCTAAGGTAACGGAAGTTTATCTTTTACCATCATAACTTTCAGCACAAATATAGATACCTTATTGTGGTATATAGTATTAGTAAGTAAATAAGTAAAATACCACCAATACATTTTGCATTTGTGTTGAAATTACATACTTACTAAAAAGTACAACACCTATTTTAATATCCCCGTAGCACAAAATGCTTGGACAGAAATAGATTTCTTGTTAAAAATGCCAAGCTCGTTTTTCAGAAATACCTTAAATCTGATTCACCGAGGTTCACACCTTGGAGCACTTTGTCCACTGCGTTCGGCCTCTTTTGTGTTGCGAGGAGATGCCATTAATATGACATGATAAACTCCTGAGTGACTCATGCTTCACACGGAGAAAAAAATTCAAATGAAGATTGATTGAATTGTTTTGTTATGTGTGGTGGAGGAAATTACTGTTTGAGCATTTCCTATGGTGAAATGGTAATCCACCACACAGATCAGTGTGAGAAAGGGGTGTGTGTGGGCGTGTATGAATGTGTGTGTGTGTGTGTGTGTGTCTGTGACACACACGACAACCAGTAATTTTAAATGGGTGTTGTACAAACAGCCGAGTGGCCTCACCCACTGCGAACCAACAGGCTGCACCGGCCTCGGCAACCGCGGCTCTTAATCTCCAGCTCGTCTGGCTGGTCTTTCTGTCTGTCTTTCTGGGCGGAGGCTGACGGAACGCCGAGCATTAGAGCGGCTCTCTGGTTGTGTGAGAGCAGGCTTTCGGGTGTTGTGGTGGAAGGGTGAAAATGGAAAGGAAAAAAAAAAGTGCCCAAAGGTCTGACAAAGGGAGAAAGTTAACTCAGTGCTGGAGACTGAGAGAGTCCTGACTGTCAGAGCTCCATCTCCATCTCAAGGGAACGCACCATTATGTCATGATGACTGTCGCTGTAATAACAGTGGCACATTCTCCCTGTTTCAAACATTCCTAAGTGTCGGTTGTGCAGTGACAGCCACTTGGCGCGAGACGAGGTTGTTTATCATCTCACAGAATGATGTGACTCCGGAGCAGCTGTTCAAAACAAACCATACGTGTCAAATTGACTCTGAAGGTGGTGACGAGTGCCGACACATAAACGCTGCGTGAGCTCACTCGAGTTCTGTGTCTTCATCTAAAACTGAATTTAAACATCAGTTTAAATTTTTTCGGGGGGGGGGGGGGGGGGATACCATGCAGTAATCCCGACACTGCAGCTGCAGCTGCGGCTGCTCACGTTTTTGACCAACAGCTCGGATGTTGCCGATAAAAAAACCAAACCCAAGGGGGCGTCTCACCTGAGGTGTCCCACATGTTGAGCTCGATCCTCTGCTTGTCGATCTCAAAGCTGGCGGTGTAGTTCTCGAACACCGTGGGAACGTAGTTCTGAAACGAGAAAGTGTGCGTGGCTAAAATTAGATCAGAGCTCAGGGATGTGTGTGTGTGTGTGTGTGTGTGTGTGTGTGTGGCGGGGTGGGTACTGTTGTACCTTGCGAAAAATTATTGTACATTTTCAGGAAACAGGAACAATTGAGGGATATGAAACTAATGAGAGGTTGGTAAAAAAAACCAGAATGAATCCAAATCGCTGTTGTGCAGTGATCAGAGACAGGGGACCGTGTGTGCAGGCAAGCATGCACTGAAAGTAGCCAATTCTGAGCTTTGACTCATTTGCAGATTCAGAAATTTAGGTCAACAAGCTTTGATTCCATTATTCTCCAGAGAGTTTCAATTGGGAAAAAACAAATGTAGTCCATCACATCTAGTTGGGCACCAAACAGTGGACAGTTTTGCTTTTTGTCAAATGAATATATATTCTGATGTTATTGAAATTGTATTGACACCAATATACTTATTCACTGACAAAACCATATAACACAGATAATAAACTAGTTTGTACCCAAAACCCCATACTAACTGCTCATTGGACAATGTATGCTGGCCTCAAAATGAAATAAAGTATAAAGTTTAAATATTTAAAAAAAAACCTTGATAACTTCAAATCGCTTAGTGTCGGTTTTTACGAGGAAAATCATTGAGAACATGGAGATAAACTCTGATTATTTGATTATTTGAATTTTTCGTTTTATTAACTATAATTTCCTCTTCTTTTTTTCTCTGTTCAAACCTGGGCAGGGAGGTGGTGAGTCAGTGTGTTGCTCAGAGGCAGCTCGGCTCACCGGCTGCTGCTCCTGATCCTTCAGCGTTTACATGACCAGGCGGCTGATGCGCAAAAGCGCGCGGAGCCCAGATCAATGCGCACAACTGACTGGGTACGACTCAGAACGGGGGATCCGAACGTTCGATATGGACCATTAAAAACAAATCAATGAACAACAAAGAAGAATGTTAAAAATTAAAAGAAAGGCGTATGACATTTCTGAAGGAATCAGTGTCTGGGGCAACAGCGTCTGGTCTGATTTGCAGCCTGTCAGCTCGTGGTAATAAAGGAGATCATCAAAAAGAAATGAACGTACAGAAATGAATTTGGCCCCAGTGAGTGTATCGGTCGGCTCCCAACTGATTTTGAAGTTTCGGTGTGAATGTCGGTCGCGACGGGAGACTCGGTCGCGCCGTGTGGTTCCGGGGGACTTCGCGCACTTTGTGCTGCAGTCATCACTCATGTGTTCGTGTCGATCGAATGTAAACAGCCTCTCACCTCCGGGTACGAGTCTTTGGCGAAGACATGGAGGAGAGCCGTCTTGCCACACTGCGTGTCGCCGACCACCACGATCTTACAGCGGAGTAATCCCTTGCTCTCCATCGCGCCCCGAGTATCGCTGAGTGGCTCCGTGTCCACTTGTCATTTAGCTCCACGCGGGTCGCGGGTCGCGGGTCGAGGGGCAGGTCTAGCTGTTGTCGTTGTTGTTGTTTTTCTTCAGAAGAGGCAAGACGAAAAGAAAAAAAAGTTCAGCTGCACAGTCTGGTGTAGTTTCGGCTACATGCTCTGCGCACTTGTGCGATCTCCTGCTCCACCGGTGACACTGATGACACCCGGCAAGGTAGCGCCGTTTAAAGAGGGATTTCCTGACACATTTCAAAATAAAAGCTGCGGTATTTGGCAATGTTAAGTAATTGAACACATATAAAGGTGTGTATCTCTCACACTGTAGTAAAAACGTAGAGATAGAGGTTTATCACAAAGAAAAATATTGTCTGAGACCATAGCAAATGTGACGATTTAACAAAAAATATGACATTTTACTTGGCAAAAGTAATTTTCCATAACAAAAATAGTGAATTCAACTAACAGGACCGACAGGAACTGGTGTTATTGTTATAATTGTCATTATTAATGTTGTTATTTTTGTTTAGTTGTTGTTGCTGTTGTGCCATTACTTCGAAGGAAAACCCTCGCACTTCCGGTCTTCATCTGGCAGTCGCAGGTTGACTTGGTGTTGTCTTCTTGTGCTTCTAAGTGACAGGCAATTCTGCACGAATTTAATATTACTATCAATCGGCCCAAAGTGTCAACAGTAATCTCTTAAGAAACTAGAATGTGTCTTCACTTCAGTCCTCTGTACAAACCCCTTTACCTCGTAAAACCAACATCGTGTGAGAGATTCTCCCTATTTTCAATGTGGTTAAACCTGAAGACCTGTGAATTTATATTAATGATAGTGAATTATTGCTTCGACCCAGGTCAACAGTCCAATTTAACTACTGTGTTCTTATACCAGGGGCAGATGAAATTATGGTCTGTTGATGTCTATCAAGTCCCCACCAACAACTCTTCATACATAGTCCAGCAATGACTCACATGCGGTCACATTCTATCAATAGGTGACAACCTGAGGTCCTGGATTATTGGTATGATACAGTACATGGACGTTTGTCTCCAGATGAATGGAGGTCATGTGAATAACTCTGTGCGTGTTACTCATGTTCCTACATTAGTCACTTCATCACAGACAGGCTGTGTCTGTCAGCCCTAATAAGATCAAATGGAGCTGACAGCAACAGACTTCTGACAGGTGCATTAGCGCCATCTTCTGGCCAAAAGGGAAGCAGGCAGTCTTGTTTCTCTCAGCGAGCGTGGGGGGCTTTCAAATTATATTATGCAGAATGCTAATCATTTTTCATGAATTTAAATGCTACTTTGATACTGCACGTACAAATCAATAGTGGAAAAATCAAGAGCGTGTAATATTTGTTTGTCATTTGATAATAATATCCCTGGAAATAGTGAATGATAATGTCATGTTAACAGTTTTCATCCCTTCCCTGCTCTTTTCAGTGATGAAGAATCAATATTTTTCTCTTTCAGATCCAAGTAAAATCACAGTGGGATAAAAAAAAATACTACATTTCAAATAAATGCCTTCAAATCCTTACAAAAGGAAAAGTACAAAGTACCAAAAAAATGCATTAAAGGTAAAAGCACCTAATGTACAGCCGAATGGCTCCTGTCATTTTACTAATATTCGAACACTCTGTTGTTCATGTGAGCACGATTTTCATTTTGTTGCAGTTTTTTTAATACCAAATATACAATATACTATATATTTTGAGTTGTTTAATCTTGTCACAGTGCATCATATTTCATAAAGTCTTCACAGGCTTGGTTTGTCAAACTTAATCCGTGTGTGTGTGTGTGTGTGTGTGTGTGTGTGTGTGTGTGTGTGTGTGTGTGTGTGTGTGTGTGTGTGTGTGTGTGTGTGTGTGTGTGTGTGTGTGTGTGTGTGTGTGTGTGTGTGTGTGAGAGAGAGAGAGTGAGAGTGTGAGAGAGAGTGAGTTAGTGACTGAGTGAGTTAACACCACTGTGGTTGTGCGTTTACCAGTGTACATATCAGTTTAGCCACACTGCTAACAGCTTCCTCTCAACATGAATGAGGGTCAAGGAAGTGTGAAAAGCAACTTCTGACACTTTTATGTATCTTTATATATAAAAGAAGAAGAAAAAAACATTATTGGCCCCTTTGTTTTTAAATCATCTCTATCTTTCTCACCATCAGTTCACTTCCTGTCTGTGTCAGAGGCAGAGAAGCCGCGACAAGAGGAGAAAGTACATGGAGTACATGCTGGGGTGATATGTTATTGATATTGGGAATAAAATGGCACTATAGCTATAGGCTAAATATTCCCCCTTATGATCATAGTCAGTGTAATATCATTTGTCCAGCTGTTCCAAGTGTTTCAAATCCAAGCCCATTGACTGTAAAGGCCTCAAATATCCTACATCACGATTCAAATCGTGAATTATGATCAGTTTATAGTCGTGTGTGACTCTCGGATAAGAGGCTTGTGATTCATTTCTCACAGATTACTTTAAAAGGTCTCAAACCTACATGGGGGGGCTGGGGTACACCCACTCCTGATGGACATGTTTTTATTTCACGACAGGAAGTGACGCATCCCCTCAGCCACATTCGTACGCACCAGATACTCTTAACAATGTTTAACACTTGAGAGGGCGAGTAGCAGCCGAGCAGCGTGTGTTTCCTCGCTCGGATGATCCCACTTCTCGCTCCCGCTGCTCCGGTGTCCGCGGTTTGTCGCTCTCCCCCCGCTCTCTGCCAGCAAAACACATATCGGTCACTGCGCGAGCCGCGTCAAGTCACCGGAAAACAGCTACGTGTGCACCGGAAGTTGGACGATTTCACCTTCAAAACAAAACCCTTTAATATAAAAAGCCAACAAACCCTCCACTTTTTCTGCTACTTTTAAGTGCTTTTCGATTTTTATTCCCCAAAAGTGACCAAGTACAATTTATGGCATTAGCATGACAAAATTTGTTTAAATTAAAACTGAAAGGCACATGGATTTATTTTAAATCTTATCATTTACCCTTGTTTTCTCTGTCTCTCTCTTCCATATCATTGTTTTTGCGTTTTTTTATGTTTGACAATTCCATAGACTATGATCCTCAAACAGATTAAAACTATATTGATGGTTTGTAGGGGTTAGGTCTAACGTGCGTCTTTATTTCTAATTGAGGAATGTATTTGACCTATGTTTGAAAAACATGTTTTTGGATTTCATAATCAAAAGAATTATGAAAGTGCAATTACAAAATCGTAATCAAAATTACACAATCCCACACGTTTAGTTGTTTTATTGTGAAAAGCAAAACCGGAATTTGTCTTTTTATTGCGTCTGTCTTGACGCTGGTCACTTGTTGAGCGCGGCTCACTCACAGGAAACCGCACAGTTATAATTTCATTCAGCAAAGAGTCCGAGTGTGTTTTGACTGGACGTATTTTATTAAAGTTTTTTTGTTGTTTTTTTTTTTTTTTTTTACAAAACAACAGGTTTGTGTTATTGTATTTTATTTTTTAACTACTTTATTTGTTGTCCTCCCCTGCACCGCCCAGTCAGGCTGACCTGGTGCTCTGGACTCAATAAGCCCCTCGGAGGAGCGCACATCACAAGAGGTTCATCATGTCCGGGGAAGAAGAGGCTCCAACTCAGCAGCAGCATCAACAACCTGGGCAGGAGAGGACGCCCGACGAGCCTCCTCCGTCTCCTCCAGCTGCAGCCCCCAGCAGCAGCAGCAGCAGCCCCGCGGCCGAGGAGGAGCCGCTCTCCTGCCGCGCCCTGGTGCTGACGGGCTACGGCGGATACGACAAAGTCAAGCTGCAGGTGAAGACGCAGCGCAGAGCGCGGCTGCAGGCCGGAGAGGTGCTGGTGCGCGTCAAGGCGTGCGGCCTCAACTTCGCCGAGCTGATGGGCAGACAGGGCCTGTACGAGCCGCTGCCCGCCCCGCCGGTCACGATGGGCATGGAGGGCTCCGGGGTCGTCGAGGCGGTCGGGGAGGATGTGGAGGACAGGAGAGTGAGTATACGAAGGCCCCCTGCAGGGTGCAACACAAGCACACAGAATGAACCACTTCAGCCAAGGCGCGTGGTGTGGAGCCGCCAAACAGGACATTTTCCAGTGTAGTTAAATAAGTATGTGCGGGTTGGGCTTCTTCATCCTGTGGGTTCCTCAAAGTTTCCCATTCCTGGTCAGAACAGGCTCATAATCTTTCCCAAACCCTGCACCAGGTGGTTTCCACAATCAGTTCTCTCCCCCTTTTCTTTTGTGGGAGTTGAAAAGAAATGGAGCAAACGTCTTGGCCTCTGATGGCAGAAAACATCACTTTTTTTAAATTATTATTTAAAGAGAAGTATATAAGTGAGTCCCTCTGACTTCTTTGTAGTGATTTAAAAGGAACTCAGGATATAAATTCATTTTGACACATATTAGAAAAATCTGCACCTGCATTTGGAATGGGTATTTTACCAACGATGACAATCAGTGTGATGAGTCATGCATTATGCTGAAAATGCAGGGCTGGAAAAAAAATGCTGCTGATAAATAGCCTCCATTAAGTCCAATCCATTAATATGGAAAATGAAACACTCTGCCATTATAAATAGTTAGTGTTTGATTTACAATGTGTCCTTGAACAGTAGGCAACACTTTCCTTTGCCTTGATAAGAGCTTTGCAGAGATCACATTTTATGGCGCATAGCGGAGCCAAACAACAGAAAAGCCACCTGAGGGAATCTGAGGTCATTAATAATGCATTGTGGTGCAAAAAAAAAGAAGATCAGAGCTTTTATATGCATTTACTTATATATATATTTTATTTTTTTTAAATATATATATATATATCTCATCTCATCTCATCTTCAACCGCTTATCCGTGGTCGGGTCGCGGGGGCAGCAGCTTCAGTAGGGGGCCCCAAACTTCCCTTTCCCGGGCCACATTAACCAGGTCTGACTGGGGGATCCCGAGGCGTTCCCAGGCCAGTGTGGAGATATAATCTCTCCACCTAGTCCTGGGTCTACCCCGAGGTCTCTTCCCAGCTGGACGTGCCTGGAACACCTCCCAGGGGAGGCGCCCAGGGGGCATCCTTACCAGATGCCCGAACCACCTTAACTGGCTCCTTTCTACGCAAAGGAGCAGCGGCTCTACTCCGAGCTCCTCACGGATGACTGAGCTTCTCACCCTATCTCTAAGGGAGACCCCAGCCACCTTTCTAAGGAAACCCATTTCGGCCGCTTGTACTCGCGATCTCGTTTTTTCGGTCACGACCCATCCTTCATGACCATAGGTGAGGGTAGGAACAAAGATTGACCGGTAGATCGAGAGCTTTGCCTTCCGGCTCAGCTCCCTTTTTGTCACAACGGTGCGGCAAAGCGAGTGCAATACCGCCCCCGCTGCTCCAATTCTACGGCCAATCTCACGCTCCATTGTCCCCTCACTCGCAAACAAGACCCCGAGGTACTTAAACTCCTTTACTTGAGGTAAGGGCTCATTCCCTACCCAGAGTAGACAATCCACCGGTTTCCTGCTGAGAACCATGGCCTCAGATTTTGAGGTGCTGATTCTCATCCCAACCGCTCCACACTCGGCTGCGAACTGATCCAGTGAGTGCTGAAGATCACAGACCGATGGTGCCATCAGGACCACATCATCTGCAAAAAGCAGTGATGAGATCCCCAGGCCACCGAGCTGCAACCCCACCCCACCACGACTACGCCTCGATATCCTGTCCATGAATATCACAAACAGGATTGGTGACAAAGCGCACCCCTGGCGGAGACCAACCCCCACCGGGAACGAATCCGACTTACTGCCGAGAACCCGGACACAGCTATTGCTTTGAGTATACAGGGATTGGATGGCCCCAAGAAGTGACCCCCTCACCCCATACTCCCTCAGCACCTCCCACAGTATCTCCCGGGGGACCCGGTCATACGCCTTCTCCAAATCCACAAAGCACATGTAGACTGGATGGGCATACTCCCAGGCCCCCTCCAGGATCCTTGCAAGGGTAAAGAGCTGGTCCGTTGTTCCACGTCCAGGACGGAATCCACATTGTTCCTCTTCAATCTGAGGTTCGACTATTGGCCGAACCCTCCTTTCCAGCACCTTGGAGTAGACTTTACCCGGGAGGCTGAGAAGTGTGATACCCCTGTAATTGGCACACACTCTCTGGTCCCCCTTTTTGAACAGGGGAACCACCACCCCGGTCTGCCACTCGTTTGGCACTGTACCCGACGTCCACGCAATGTTGCAGAGACGTGTCAACCAAGACAGCCCCTCCACACCCAAAGCTTTCAACATTTCTGGGCGGATCTCATCAACCCCTGGGGCTTTGCCACTGTGAAGTTGTTTGACTACCACAGTGACCTCCGCCAGGGAAATTGACGATGATCCTCCATCAGCCTCCAGCTCTGCCTCTACCATAGAGGGCGTGTTAGTCGGATTCAGGAGTTCCTCAAAATGCTCCTTCCACCGCCCGATTACCTCCTCAGTTGAGGTCAACAGTGTCCCATCCTTACTGTACACAGCTTGGATGGTTCCCCGTTTCCCCCTCCTGAGATGTCGAATGGTTTTCCAGAAGCATCTTGGTGCCGACCTAAAGTCCTTCTCCATGACTTCTCCGAACTTCTCCCACATCCGCTGTTTTGCCTCTGACACGGCAGAGGCTGCAGCCCTTCGGGCCCGTCGGTACCTTGCAACTGCTTCCGGAGTCCTCTGGGATAACATATCCCTAAAGGACTCTTTCTTCAGTTGGACAGCTTCCCTGACCACCGGTGTCCACCACGGAGTTCGAGGGTTACCGCCCCTTGAGGCACCTAAGACCTTGAGACCACAGCTCACCGCCGCAGCTTCAGCAATGGAAGCTTTGAACATTTCCCACTCGGGTTCAATGCCCCCAACCTCCACAGGAATGCCAGAAAAGCTCCGCCGGAGGTGTGAGTTGAAAATCTCCTGGATGGGGGCCTCCTCCAGACGTTCCCAGTTCACCCGCACTACACGTTTGGGCTTACCAGGTCTATCCAGAGTCTTCCCCCACCCCCGGATCCAACTCACCACCAGATGATGATCAGTTGACAGCTCCGCCCCTCTCTTCACCCGAGTGTCCAAAACATGCGGCCTCAGATCAGATGAAACGATCACAAAATCGATCATCGACCTTTGGCCTAGGGTGCTCTGGTACCATGTACACTTATGAGCATCCTTATGTTCGAACATGGTGTTCATTATAGACAAGCCATGGCTAGCACAGAAGTCTAATAACAAACAACCACTTGGGTTCCGATCAGGGAGGCCGTTCTTCCCAATCACGCCTCTCCAGGTGTCTCCATCATTGCCCACGTGGGCGTTGAAGTCTCCCAGCAGAACAACGGAGTCCCCTACTGGGGTCCTTTGCAGGACTCCATTCAGGGTCTCCAAAAAGGCCGAATACTCTGAACTCCTGTTTGGTGCATATGCACAAACAACAGTCAGAGTTTTCCCCCCTACCACCCGAAGGCGTAGGGAGGCGACCCTTTTGTCCACCGGGGTAAACTCCAACACAGCGGCGCTCAGCCGGGGGTTTGTGAGTATCCCCACACCCGCCCGTCGCCTCTCCCCCTGGGCAACTCCAGAGAAAAAAAGAGTCCAACCCCTATCCAGGAGTACAGTTCCAGAACCCAAACTGTGCGTAGAGGTAAGCCCCACGAGATCCAACTGGTAGCGCTCCACCTCCCGCACAAGCTCCGGCTCCTTCCCCCACAGAGATGTGACGTTCCACGTCCCCAGAGCCAGCTTCTGCAGCCCAGGTCCGGTTCGTCGAGGTCCCCGACCTCCACTGCCACCCGTGTGGCAGCGCACCCGACACCAGCGGTTCTTCCTATGAGTGGTGGGCCCACAGGATGGAGAGGAGGTAGGTGCCACGTAGCTTTTTCGGGCTGTGCCCGGCCGGGCTCCGTGGCAAACCCGGCCACTAGGCGCTCGCCGACGAGCCCGCCGCCTGGGCCTAGCTCCAGACGGGGGCCCCGGGCTTCCTCCGGGCTGGGTCCCTTTTCCTCTTCCTCTGCTGTCCATGGTGTCTTTGTTGAACCATACTTAGTCTGGCCCCTCGCCTGAGACCACTCTGCCATGGGAAACCCTACCAGGAGCACTAGGCTCCAGACAACACAGCCCTCAGGTTCATAGGGACACACAAACCCCTCCACCACGGTAAGGTGATGGTTCCCGGAGGTGATGGTTATATATATATATATAAAAACATAAAAAATGATTTAAAAACGTAAAATAGAATAATAAGACAAAAAAGCACAGATTGTGTTTGCCCTGCATCTGTTCACCCCTGACTCACAAATATAGGTTTTGTGTGAATACCGATATATGCCATTTAGTTGTGCAAAAACTCCAGTTTTGCAAACATTTAAAAAAAAAACAACCTAAGTTGCAGGATCTTTGACACCATCACTGTTGATCTGTAACTGGAGGTGCTCATGTTCAGTGTGCAAACACTTGTGCATATAGAAGACGAAAAACACCCATTGAATGAATAGCAGGACTTTCAATCTGGATGATAAGAGGTGCAGGATTTGCTTTGACTCCCAGGCACAAATTCAGGAGGAACTCTGACGTTTCTTTCTCTTAATTTCCTCTGAATATTTCCATCCTTTTTCGTGAAACCAAAGACATGTATTGTTTTAGGAACACAGTAAGTTGAACTGTGATCAGCCATCTGCACCAGCGTTTTCAAGAGAAATGAAGCATTCGGTGAGCTTTGCACAGTTCTTACTTATTGTGCATCCTCACCCTCAGTCTCCGCCTCACACACATTACAGAGCCATGCATCCGATTATCTGACAAAATATATAAACCCAGAAGACCTACGGTTCTGTTTCCACAATCCTGAAAGACTCTTTTAATCCTCTGGATGAAAAATTTTCCATCTGTTCATGTTTCTGTCCAGTATTTGTATATTTCCATTTGAAGTTACACGTTCATATCTTGTGTTTGTGCTTGCATTTGACAGTAAATTGTCTTTTCCAGCTACATGGAAAGGAAACAGGAGTCGTGACTTGAGAAACGGGATAAATATATTATGCAAACAATGGAGCATACATCCATCCATATTGTTGTAAGAGTCTTCAACTATTGTGGAAAACTTTAGATCAGAAAAAAATCTAATACTTTGTTCTGTAATAAATCAGATGCTCTGACTGGGGCTATGTGCATCCATACATCCACCACCAAGCTATTTTTTTAATTATTATTTCAGCCAGTTTCATCGAGACTTGTTCCAAGCAGGATGCTTCACTGCTATTTGTGTGAAGAAGTTAAAAACAACATGCAACTATGCAAAGTGTAAAGGCGGCATTGGAGGGCTTCACCGCTTCTTTATCTCACCTATCGATCTGAATAGAATAGTTGTTTCAATCTGTCTCTATTTGTACAGTTGTCTGCATTTTGTGCAAGATGTTTTCTTTAAGCCCCTCCCCGTCCCTCGGTGTCACTATGGAATTCCCCTCCTCCGACTCTTCATACACTCCTATCCAACCCTCCCCTCACTCCTCGCTCCATCCAACTCCCCATTTTCGGAGGAGAAGAATCTTATGGGGGGGGGGGGGGTAGTGCATTCCGTCACCTCTTTTATGGAAGGAAGCATTAAAAGACTAAGATGCCATAAAACACAGCAGTGCAGGAATTAGGAATCCAGACATGGCTGAGGCAAAGAAACTTAAATGCATAAGGTGGTGAAAAAAGTTTGTGATAAGATTAATGATAGAGGTGGTAAGAATCCGGGTGGGGTTAGATATAAGAGTCCACAGTGTTTTCAGGGACTGACAGGACAGAGCGAGCAGCAAGGCCTCTCCTGATAAACTCAGGAGGGTGTGGCTGTTTCATAAGAGGCTCGGTCGGGAAGCAGACAGATGTGTGCAGATGTGCTCTGCAGGATCCCATTACACTTTGAGATTTCCAGACGCTGCATCACCTCGTGACAGAAGACAGTCTGTGATTGCACCTCGAACCTTGATTGATATTTGGAATGACTTGAATGAGTTGTAATTTCTCTCTAAAACTGTTCCAGCTCGGTCGCTTCGAAAGAAACACAACATCTGCTCTGCACGTCAGCTCAGAATTCCTTCACTGCAACACACACACAAAATGTCTTTGTGTATTTGTGTGTGAGCGCGTTTGCCTGCAAATGTGTTAAAAATGTGCTATAAACTTTATATATGCTTATATAAATAATTTGTCTATTGTCATGGGTGTATGTGTCACGGGAAGTGGGTGTGGCTCAGAGCTCTTGAAACTTTTAAAAGTATTAACAGGAAACATTCACAACACGATCAGATCACACTTTGGTGCGCCAAGTTTCACAAAGCCTGTGTCAATTTTAAAGGGGAGGTGTCTGAAGAAGAAAGGAAGACACAACACAGGAACAACAATTCCCATAGGCCTCCTTGTCCGAGCTCTTATGAGGTGCCTAAGAAGTGTGCAGGCACATTTGGCATGTAGCATGTTTTGAGTTGGCACAGACATGTCTCAGGACAAAGTTTCTTGACTCGTTTTCTAAAAAAAACAAATGAAGACAAGAACAAATCAAGGGGAAAACTGAGTAAATTTCACAATAGTTCTGCTTCTACAGTACAAATAATATGCATTTGTCAACATGCAACCGAAGCAATCCTGCATTCGTTTTTTAGATAGAGTTGAAACAATAAGTAAAAGAGAATTAAACAGCAACTTTATGTGATCATTTTGCGATCAGCTCCAGGTTTTCAAATGCGCCGTCACACATGAAAATAAATAGATCAACATTATCTTGTGTTAATCAGAAAAATCCATTTAGCTATTTTCTGACATTTTAGAGACCAAACAGTTAAGTGAGAAAGTATCTAGCTGAATAATCAATAATGACATTGATCATTAGTGTTTAGTGTATTGTGACCTACAGTACCAGTCCTCTGACGGGCTGAATGTGGATGTTGACATTGAGCAGCAGCGTTATAACCGGACCTCGTGTCATTTGAACAACAAAGACGCGTCAGATGACTTCCTTCCCGCTTGACCTCAATTTTCCATTTGATTGCACTGGAGGGAGGGGGAAGCAGCTTTAATCTCTAAAATACTCAAGACAAGAGCAAAATGACACAAGGAAACTGAGCCCACGGGAAGAGGCAATTCTTTCTCTCACATGTTCACACAACAACCTCCAACCCAAACGCAGTGGATTGTGAATAGGACACGGTGATGTTCACATTCATGGTCCACAGAGGATGAATCCCAATCCAAGCACTGCTTCGTCGTTTTTCTTGATATGGTGAGCACCACAAATGCCACAGATGAAATTCAATGTACCCTCACTGCACTGGAGTGAAGACAGAAATCTCAAGAGCTGGACAAATTAAACCAAAACGTTACACCATATTTCACTAGAGAAGTTCTGTGTGTTATGCTTCTGTAAAGATCTTGACAAACTTTTTTTTGTTTTACTGCTGTTAATAGCCCCCTCAGTAACTTGGCCCACTCCCTCTCCCTCTCTTTCCTCCCTCAGGTGGGAGATCGTGTGATCGCGATGAGCCGCTTCGGCATGTTTCAGGAGGTGGTTGTCGTGCCCGCTGACCGCACCTTCCCCATGCCCGAGCAGATGAGCTTCGAGGAAGGCGCCGCTATTCCCATCAACTACCTGACCGCCTACATGATGCTGTTTGAGATGGCCAACGTGAGGCCGGGCAAGAGCGTTCTTGTACACATGGCCGCAGGTAAGACCCATACAGTAAATACTAGAGTCCGATCTATATTGATACTGATATTAGGGAAAACATTTAATTCTGATATCAACATATTGGCCGATGTATATATACAAAATTGGCAATGATTCGTAAGATGTCGTTTTAAAACAGTTATGATGTAGAAATGTAATTGAGACTCGTTATTTAACAGTTTAACCATGAATTGAATTGTAAATAACTCTAAATTAAAAGAAAACAGAAATACAAGGAAATATATAGAACTTGAAAACGAGAAAACAAACATTAAAATAAAACATTTTAAACACATGCTATAAGGACGGTTGAACAGTCTGCCCCCCTGTGATTTAATTGTCAGTCCCGCAGACATCTCGCCCAGTCTCATGGGCAACACGTGAAAAAGTCACACAGCTCATTTACTCCAGGTCACTAATCGCTCCTCCGAATGCAGCCGCATTTTTCTAAGCCGAGAGACCGTCGGTCATGCGGTTGCTTTGGCAACAGCTGTCAATTCAAAAATATTAAAAATGGGGTCTCCGGCAGGCAGCACAACAAGCAGATATGTCTTGTTTTCTTGAAGATCATCATGTTTGTTGAGGTGTTTATATAACCAAGGTCTTGGAAGGATGACATAAATCAAACTAGGATAGGAATTTGTGAGCACAGGTAATTGACAGATACGGATTGTCAAAATAAAAGCCCACTTTGTGGTCATGAGTTGCGCCAGAAAAAGCAGCAATATCAATAATAGCATAAAATTCCTCTTCGATAACAGTGGCTACAAGTGCAATTGTCTTCTTTACTTTTGAAGTCGAGAGTAAAGCATTAAAAGTGAGATAAGCAGTTATCGTCCAAATACACAGGTCAGCTACTGTCCCAAAGTCCACGCTTCATTGTTGAGTGGGCGGTTGTCAGCTGACCTGCTTGAGTCGGCTACACCAGGTAAAGGTGAGGAAGAGGAGGCCAGAAGGGCAAGTGGTGATCTGACCTGCAAACCCAAGGGTCGTCAAAACTCTTTCACTCTTAGATGGTACAAGAACCAGAAATTACAGTTTGCCGTTTCTAGTTGTGTACCTCCGGTTTGATCCGTCACACATTGATGATATTTTAAACCCTTTCAATTCGGTCTTCCCCTTTTATTTCCCCTTACGACACATTATGACTCATCTGATAGTAACACACAACTCGTTCCGACACAACACAGTGTGAAATATACTCACGCTTTTATAGCTACATCATTCATCTAATTGGAAATATATTCTTTTGTGCATAAGTGTGTTCACATTTTCCCAGTATCAATTTGATTTCAAATGAAGAGGTTGTCTTACTGGCTTTTTATTTTATTTTTTTGCTTTTTACAATGTCAGTTTTCTGCCAAACCACATTAAAAAAGACTGAAATCAATATCCTCAGGTGATTCAGTTCATAACAGCTACTATATTCTACGCAAATAAAAAATCATACAACACATCTTTGGTGATTATGAGTGGAAAGATAATGTTCAATCCATTTATTACACTTGCTTGGTAAAGCAAGGAGGAAGTAGCTTTTCTAAGTGATTCTGTCTATCAGATTAGCTGTGTGCTAACGCAGCACTTAACGTCGGGGCTATTTAATGATCTGATGATTAAATCACTGGGAGTTTTATAGGGAGAAAAAAAATCACTCAGACTTTGAAAAGCTCTGCTGCTTTAAGTGGAAAAAAAACTGCAGTTTCCACTGTTCTCATGTGTGCCTGTGTCTGCACATCTGTAGGCGGTGTGGGTATCGCTGCCACCCAGCTGTGTCAGACGGTGCCGGACGTGACCGTTTTTGGCACGGCATCAGCCTCCAAACACGAGACCATTGCCCAAGGCGGGGTAACTCACCCCATCGACTACCGCACCAAAGACTACGTGGAGGAAATCCGCAAAATCAGCCCTAAGGGTGAGGAACAGAAGACAAAAAACACACAAATCCCAAACATTCTGTCCAGGCCAGGAAAGTTGATACGTTCATGTTTCATATTCATAGAATCTCTGTCTCCGTTTGTTTCTTGAACATCAAGTTGATATAGAGACATGAAAAAGCTCTTCACCTTCATCCCTCAGCTTCCTTTCCACTTTTATTCTTGTCTCTGCAGGTGTGGACATCGTCCTTGACCCACTTGGTGGCTCAGACACCCAGAAAGGCTTTAATTTGTTAAAACCATTGGGGACCCTTATAGTCTTTGGTAAGACATTTGGAGAAAGTGTTTTTAATGCATTTGTTGTTTTTTTGTATTTATGGTTTAATTCACTTGAATTTTAACAAGTTTAAATCCTAACAATGATGTTTTCCATAATTGTATCAAAAGATATTTGACATAGCAGCATATTCGGTATCTCTCACGCTTCAAAAGGAATATTATGAAAAAAGAATAAAGAAAGGGAAAAAAAATTGCTTCATTCCTCCCACGCAAGGTATTTCATTTCTACGAACAGGATGGAATATGGGTGATTGTAATGTTCCATTCACAAAGCAGGAGGTCACTACTACAGCCTGATTCTAACCAGGTTTTGAGTCTGCAGTTACATGTTCTGTATGAGTGTGGGCGTTGATGGGCACTGACAATGTTAGGATACAGATGAGCATCTCAAGCTGGAAAAAAAAATTCAAACAGAGGGAGGAGGGTGTGCGTCTCTTTCATTTTCCTTTTGTCAAGTGTAATTTGAATTCCAAGCTTGCAGTTTTATTGACCTTTGTTAGTGCACATCCTGTGGCTCATTTCCCTTGATATTAACTGAGCCCTGAGGTGTTGCGCACACATCCCCAATATTACATCCGGTAAGTTTGCAAAAAAGGCAAAAACCATATCAAGAAAAACTCTTCAGCGACGACGTTTCTGATGAAGACGTAGCTGTGAAGCGTTTTCAGATACACAAATCTTTTATTTGGAGCACCTTTCTCGTGTGTTGCCATTTTATTTTACTGAAAAAGAAGTAGCCACGGACATAAGTGCATAATAAACATAACAAACATAATGTATAAAAAAAATACTGCATACCATTTCTGTGGAGTATGTGTTGCAGCTTGACCTGAGATATTCTGATCGTCACTGGTTTCCTATGGGATTGCCATGAAACCTTTCATTGTACTTCCCTCCAGGTGCAGCCAATTGTGTGACAGGCCAGAAGAAGAGCCTGCTCGCCATGATGAAGACCTGGTACAACCAGCTCTCCCTCAACACCATGAAACTGATGCAGACCAACAAGGCCGTCTGTGGCTTCCACCTGGGCTACATGGCCGAAGATCAGCTCATCGACAGGGCCATGCGGGAGCTGCTGGAGCTCTACAGGCAGGGAAAGATCAAGCCCCGCATCGACTCCTGCTATCACTTTGAGGAGGTTAGTTTGATCACGGCACACTGGAAATCTGAAATGTGAAATGGCTTCTAGTAGTCTGTTAAATGGCAGCTGTTTGGGTTTCTACCTCTAATAATCACCGTTTCTTTGGGGGGAAATACACTTGTTACCGTACAAATGACACTTTTTGAATGCAAAACATATTGCAGTTTCTTGAATATGACAATTTGCTCTGGATTTAACTTCAGTAGAGCTGAAACAATTAGCTGATTCATCTAAAAAAAATCGGTTGTGAGTTAATTAGCAACTAATTTGACAGTAAATATTTCACTTTTGCAGCTTCTGTGAGGATTTCCTACTTCTCCTTCAAATAATGAAAATCATTTTTAGTTGAGATGGAGTCGAACAGGAGCTTCACTAAAGCTTCTTCTGCCTCACAACCTAAGAAAAACTCCTCCCTGTGTTTTCCTCTTTCCCATCGTTCATATGCTGTAGTAGACGTGCAAACCTCAGTCCCCCATCAATCGAGATGACACGTAACATTCGTTGCTAGGTGACGATCTTAATTGTTGCCGTGGCATCCATTACTAGCGGGGAAATCTGTGTCTTGAGGTTCTGTGGCTGGTTTCAAGGATACGCAGGAATGTGTTGCAAACAGCCTGTGAGCAGGAAAACCAACAATGAGGGTATAATTACATAGCATAGGTAACAATTGTCATTATTTCATCATCGCCAGTCATCAGTATGTGCTTATGTGGTCATTGCAAACAGATCCCAATTAATATATTAATATTAATTATATATGCTTTTTTGTTTTAGTTTTTTCAAATTTAAATGTACCAAAAATATCTTTTGGATATGCAGCTGTTGTTGGTTAGTTATCATTGATCGATTTACATAATATAAAATATATTGAAGGAAGGATTTTCCAGCATGGTCTCAACATGTTAAAAAAGATCTGCACCGAAAACATATGGAATTAAACAGTTAACATTATCAAAACCTATATCACATTAGTATAAACTGACCCCAAAATAAATGTCCTTCTAAAAATCCTAAATAGAACAATGATTAAGCAGCTACTTGATGACTGAAGAAACCTGTTTTTATTCACATTTTTCTTAAAGCCGCACTGATTAATGTTTTTATATTAAGTTGATCAAATCATTACGTGTAATGTAGTAATAAGCCGGCAGAGAATCATCACATGAATCATCACAGTTCCTCTCAGGCTTCACTGAGCATTTTAGTGTCTTGCAGCTCTTTGTTTTGGTTTTACAACCTACAACTTTCAACTGTTTTTGATTCTTTTTCTATAGGCAGCTGTAAAAGCTCTGATAAATGAATTAACGCAGTGTTCAGTTGGTTTTTTACTTTAGTGGCTTACTTCTTGCACAGATTTGGAACACAACAGTAGTTTGAATGAGAGATCAGTTGTTGTTCCTGGTGGGAAGTGACCTTGTGTGCACATCCTGTCTCTCTTCAGGTGGCCGATGCCATGAGACGCATGCACGATCGCCATAATATCGGGAAAGTCATCCTTCTTCCTGAACCCAAGAAGCC
Source organism: Scophthalmus maximus (assembly GCF_022379125.1). NCBI lineage: Eukaryota > Metazoa > Chordata > Actinopteri > Pleuronectiformes > Scophthalmidae > Scophthalmus > Scophthalmus maximus. Next base: position 13,582,551 of record NC_061530.1, read on the forward strand.
GGGAGAAAATGTGGAAAAAACCGAAGCAGCGGACAACAAGACGAAAGAGGAGGCCGCCACAGAGGAAGTTAAAGCAGAGAAGGATTGAGTAAGAGTGTTTATCTGAATGGTATTTTTAAACACTTCCCCCATGAGTTCCCCCATTGTTTGATTGTCAAAAAAAAGAAAAGAGAAGATAAGCAAGATGGCATGAAGTCTTTTGTCAGTATTTTAACATGTTTATAACGTTTTGTTGTGCAATATGTCTATAGTGTGGTGTCTCATGTTGGAAACAACAAGTGTTGAAGGTGACATGCCGCAGCTCTGACACGTAATGACGACAAAAACGTCTTGAACAAAAAAACGTGAACAGCTCAATTTACACCAATATTATATATTCTTAATTATATTGTAGAATTCAGAGGGAAAGTTCATTTAAGTAATCATTAATTGTTTAGTTAGTTATAGAAGGACAGAGTAATCATTACCAGTAAGAGCTACGAGTGGAAGGCAGAATCCGGCCTATTTCTGTCTTTCCAAAACGACTTAATGAACCGTCAAGTTTTATTGAGATTTATTCCAATTTCAATAACATAGAGAAGAGTCACAATAATGTGAAACTTTAATTGTATTCTTGCTGAATCCATCAATGTTTTGTTTTTTTCCTCCAACCTCTGCAGGATTTCCGTAGAGTGTCGGTATTCATAGTAGAATGAATGAAATCAAAATTACTTGATTCCTAAAATTGTGACTCGTGATGTAAGGCAACAAAAATGTTCTCTCTGCAGCACCGGCTCTGGTTCTGTCTTCATAAAATAAGTTGGGGGGGAAAAAGGCTGCACAAAAAAACAAAAAAAACATTTCCAGTTCTCTGGGTTTTTTGTTTTGTTTTGTTTTTCTTTCATAAATCCGTCCAGGTAATTTGAATGTCATCAGAATACATTACTGAGCTTTGGTAATTTCTTGGATCTTGCATGTTATAGATTATTGATTTGATGAAGTAATTAGTTACTTTAACAGATCCTGTTTTGTCATTTGCCCACCAAAGCGTGTTGTATCAGTTAACGTCGGTGTAGAACTTGTAAGAAATAGCTGTAGTGATCTACTAGTCTAGATAAAACAGATTGAGATTTATTACTGAAATGTCTGTAATGATGAGTGAGCCTGTTCTTCTCTTTGATTAGTATGTAGACAATAGTCTGTGTAGGGATTACATGCCCAGGTCAGTATCTTATTGTGCTTGAATTATTTGTGCCCAATTTTTTTTAAGCCTTTCCTCAAGTCAACTGTGAACAACATTTGGCGGAACTTCCCCGCCTTGAATCACTCCTGGGCTTTCCTCGAAACAATGTCACGCTGATCTTGAGCTAAAACTCTTTGGCAAACCACATGAACAGCGGGGTCTTGCACCCCCACGATTTTTATCCCTGGCGTCCACAAAATGAAAGTGAATAGTGCCAAGTTTACAGAATTACGGCACAAGATGTGTTAATCGGCGGTTCCTCTATATACAGGGAGTAGGTTAAAAGGTTATGAAGGACAACTGGTATCATTCTCTGCTTTAAATCATCAACTTGTCCTTATCATGCTCCTGTTGTTGTGCACTTAGTTTGCTCAAGCTGTAGGGGTTGATTATTAAGCTTCTTCTTTTTCATAGTGGAGATTTGGGTCAGTATTCTAAATGTATTGTCCAGCTGTGGGTGTAATTCAATGCTGTGACTCAGAAGACGAAGCACAAGAAAGAGCTCCCCCCCTCCATCCACGCAAGACCATCTCCTCACATTCCTCTCTCAGTCCTGCTTTCTTGTCTCTCATTCTCTCTCTCTCTCTCTCTCTCTGTCTCTCTCTCTCTGATCTATCTCCCTCTGCAGCACACAGTGTTTTGATTTCCTAAGAGTGCTTATAACAAAGTTCCACATATAATGCTTTGTGTTATTTACATATGTGACATGTTTTTCTTTTCCTTTGGCCACTTGGGAAAGTATTGTCAAGTCCTGCCAGGTTTCCTTCTCACAGTGTGAAGTAAGACCCGATGTGGATTTGCGAGTGGGAACTGGAGTCTGGATTGTGATTGTGTCTCTGTCTCTCGATTCTTCTGACCTAGATCTACAGTTTAGCAACTGCATTAACTAAATAACAACCTTAATGACCAAGATGAGTTCTTTTTATTTGCTTATGACAATGGAGCATATTGTTCTCCGGATTTTAAATAGCCATTGGTGAAGATAAAACATTTCAAAACAGATGGGAGCCTGCGGGTAGCATCTCACGGTTTGTTTTATTTAAGATACCTGGCTGCAGTCAAATGTAAGCAGTCAGGGAATACAGGAACTATGCTTTGATTTTGTGCCAAAATCTAGTTTTCGGAATCCAAAGTCTAAAATGTGAAATATATGCTGTAGCTGATATGTTTGGGACATCTAGTGGTCAGTTGAAAACATGCTGTCGCCTGCATCGTCAAGTCGTATAACTGTCCAAATAACTTGGACAGTTATTTGATGAAAGCCCAAATCCTTTGAGTCAATTCAAAGTTGATGTTGACACCTTTTTAAAAAGCAATATTGTGTATTCAGACACTTTACTGCTCTATTCTCTATTGCCATCACTTAATTCTGCACTTTAATTAGACATTACATATGTTTTATAATTTTGTGCTTTTTTATATATTTTTTAAATGTTTGCAATGCTTCTTATCAATACTTTTTATGTTTCTTTTACTCCTGTAAAGCACATTGAATGTCTTTAATTAGTAATTACATTTTGAAAATTTTACTTATGCTTTTTCTTTTACTAAAAGTAAACATGTTGTTTCACATGAGGTTCCAACCCTGGTTTATGTCTCAGCAATTGGCCCTGCCAAAAGATTTAGGATTTGACGTTTTATTGCATTCATGTCAAAACATTAATACCTTTCATATATATATACACACACACTACACATTTGCATTAGGCTGGTCTGTGTTCATTTGGCACTAACCTGTCTGTATTATTATTATTAAAGTTATATCACATATCTTCACCTGGCTTGTGAATTAATTATATTTCTTTCTATAAATTTGGTTTAAGGAGCATTGAGTATATGATGAATTTTACTGACTTCTACAAGAAGTCGTATCATCGTTGTTGGGTCATTTTGAGTCAGAAGGTTTTCTGAAATAATAAACAGTTTAAAAAACTAAATTTCAACTACCAGATGGGGGTGAGCTCAATTCACTTTTGTTTATGAGCCCTGCTTGACTGATGATTGGTATAGTGATCCTAAAAGACATAGATTAAGCCAAGAAAACAAACAGTGGGTGGGATCACAGCCCAGTTAAAGTGACATTTCAAATTTACAACCTTGGTGAGTTTTATAGGTTTTCCTGCGAAGATCAATAAACTGTACCTGGGAACTTTTTATTGGGTTTAGCACTGACCTTAAAAACGCATGGCAACCAGCAGGGGTCCTCATATCTACAGTGTATTCAAAAAGTATTTGGACCCTTTAGATATATTCCACATTTTCTTACATTGCAGCCTTATGCTAAGACAAAAATAACAATTTGTATTGCCTCATTGGCACAATCCAACACAGATTCAATATCTTATGGGTTTGGTTTGTTGTTCTCTCATGTCAACTGTGAGACATTTGCCTTTTTTAAGTACCAATAATTATCAACAATAACTTATGAGCTGTTATACTTTTTTTAAAACTGGATCGAGTGATTGTGGTTACATGTGAGTGGAATAACTACATAAAATTAGTTTGGTTTTTTTTTTTGGGGGGGGGGGGGGGGGGGGCTTTTCATTGACAAACCTGTGTTTCTGTTTTTTCTGTCTCATTGCAGTAGAATCCGGCCTGTCTCGACAATTCAGACAAGATTGAGGGTCACTTGCTTGCTCGAGAAACCAACACTCTGGGGGATGTTCTCATGAGTGATTTGGTATTTCGATGACCATTACTGATATATTTGGCCAGAAAGAAAGAAATTAAAGGAACAATTCTGTGTTCAAAACAGCATTTATTTCTTTTTCAAATCATAAAACTCGGACGTAAAAGTCCAAAGTACAAACGCCATGTAAACATGTAAACACTTGACTGTAGGTGACTCAAACGTAACTTTAGGCCTACAACACTTGAACCTGCATGTCGTCACTCTCCACCCTTGGTAGATGTGATGTGGGCTATACACTATGTCAAGTTAAGCCCCTCGGCCACTAAATCTAAGCTACAGACAACAGTTCAACAGTCGAAGCCTCTGCAGTCTGATCCAAAAATAAATCAACGATGTATGGTTTTATGCTCAGTCATTCTTTTTGTGCAATATTTCTCTGACATATTATCAAAGATGATGAGTAGCATCCATTATACCGTCTGTGGGAGCAAGATACTGATAACATGTTTACACTACGATTATAAAGGGTGGAGAGGCTGAGATGGTCTGCTGCACTGATAAGATTATGGTTATTATCCCTTTCCTCTGTCAGCTCTTACCTCACTCAGAGCTTCTCCTGCCCTTTGCACAGCAGATATTTTACACAGTCTTGGGAAATTAGAGAGATGTCATTTGCTTTAGTTTTGGCTGGATGTCCGTCCTATACTTGTAGCTGCTGCTGACCCAGTCCAAAAGACATGCCTTTGTGTATTTTTAGATTGACATTTCCAGTGACAAAAAAAAGTGTGTTCGAAATACCAACACGTGCGTCTCATACAGTGCAGCAGCTGCTTGATCGTCAGTCACGTCAGTTATCAGCAGGTCTGTTGTCTGACAGGCTAAAATGTACTTTGAATCGAAATCCAACCGGAAAATATACAGCGCGGTGCATTGTGGCATTGTTACATGACTGGTGCTGAAATACAGCATCTGGTTACATGATTTGTATCTATTTATATAATTTAATACATATTCTTTTTTACTTACTGTTCTTTTAAAGTCACGTGTGTTTGCTATGCACATACAAGAGTGGGAAAAGTTTTTAAAATGTCATTGTACAGCTTTACATGTGCAATGACAATAAAAGGCTTCTATCTTCTATCTATATTACACTGTATAACACGGCTCAATAGATATAAAGTATCAACCTCGTTGGTTCAATATTTTTTTTTCATTTGGCAGCTACATGTACCTTGAATAACCTCCGTAACAATAACACGAGACCGCCTCTGCAATGCTTTTATGTCACTTTTAAAACCCCATTCCTGTAGACTTGCATTTATGTGATGTCATCTTTTTATATCTTTTTTTTTTTTAATACAGATATGTGACCTGGAAACCGTATTGTTGTTGGAATGCTGATCTTAATCGTCTGCGATTTGTATGTCTTTGTGAAAGCACTTTGTGAAGCTACTTCTGAAGGGTGCTACGTAAATAAAATGATTATTACATCACAATTACTTTTTTAATTTGAAAAGCGGAAGCGGAAGTTGGCTCCTGCGGGTGCGACGGTCAACTTGACGCGGTGCCTTTAAAGGGAATACCCTCTGTGCCGCGGAGGGAGTCTCCTTTAAAAAAAAAAAATCTTGATGGTGGATGGAATGCGGCTGCCGGAGCCGGGCACCTCGCCTCCCATCCCCGCTCGTATGACCACCACCACCGGCACCGGTAGGCCTGCTCCTCCGTCTTGTCCCTCGCCGTGTTTGTCCCGCTTACTTCGGACGCGTGCTCGCCCCGCGCGATGTTGTTGCCCGACCGCGCTTCGCGGGGACACAGCCCGCGGGAGCGCGGTCGGCGCCTGCCAGAGCCGCGCCACCGTGACTTTCACGGGTAACCTCTCGTGCGGGAAAACAGGTCCCGCGGAGTTAAAATTAGACCCGCTCCGCTTGTTGTGGACATGGTCCCGATGATAACGGACGGCTGTTCGCACCGCACGTTGCAGGACGCCCGGATCGCGGAGCAGCGGGGACCGGCTGAACACGGACCACCGGCTGACAGCGTCGCAACGCGGCGTGCGAGCGTCCGACCGTCATGTCGGGACAGACGTTGATGTTGAACTACAGTATAGCTCTTTTACAGAAAGGACCACGCGCATAGCTTTTTGAAGGTGCCTTTAAATATATATAGATATATCTATATATATATAGATATATATAGATAGAATATATATATAGAATATATATATATATATATTTGGCCAGATTCCACTGGTCAGATTAGGCCAGTGGGAAATAAACCCAGTGACCTCTGCCACAATGATTAAAAGATTTGGACCGGTTTCAATTAACCGGTTGTGCAAACTGCTGTATATGTCTGAGTATTTGAGGCTAACTGTTGTTTGTCAATCCCACTGGAAGAAGCACTCAGACCCTTGAATGCCTTATATGTATATATATATATATACATATATAAGTATAAATTCCTGAAAATTAGTAACTGAAATTGGCCAGTACAGTACAGGGAAAAGGTTTTTACACCCCATCACTGCTGTTTTGTCGCTCCTGTTTGTTCCACTTATGGTAAAAGTATGCTGTGAGATAACAACTCTCCCTTCACACAAGTTACAACATGTGTGCACCAGTGAGAAAGTAAATATGGAACTGGCACTAACCCTATATACAAATAAATGAGTTGTGTTTAGTTTTCTATCCCTTACCTAAAGTGGAGAAGTGTGTCAAGGACAGGAAGTGTATGGGTGTATTTGAATCTTAGGAAGGGATTTAGACTTTGCTCAAGCCAGGAACTGGTTTGGGTTACTCCTGTTTACATGTTGCTTTTGTTGAATTTAAACTTAGTTTCCTTCCTTTCCTCTTGTAAACATTTTTTTCCCCTGTAGTCTCTGGCCTAGTTATGCATTTAGATGTTTCTTAACACATGCGCAGTTCAGTGTTGGCAACTTTTGGCATCCAGCTATTAACATTTTCTATTTATGCTAGGTTGAAATACCTATAAACATGAATGTGCTGTTCAAACACGTACTGATACTGTTTAATTCCTCCCACCTCCTTTTCTTAGAGAGGGATCACTCAGAACGTACCAAAGATGACGGCTCCATCAAACCTGACCCCTGCGGCGCCACAGGAACCGCGCTTTTTGGTGTTGTTCGACTTTGACGAGACCATCGTCAATGAGAACAGCGACGATGCTGTACTGTGTGCTCTGCCGGGCCAGCAGCTCCCTGATCGTCTGAAGAGCAGCTTCAGGGAGGGGCATTACAATGAGCACATGCAGAGGATCTTGGCCTTCATGGCGGAGCAGGGTGTGCCTCAGGACTCCATCCATTCGGTGTTAGAGAGGATCCCACCAACGCCAGGCCTCCTCAACCTCCTCCAGTATCTGCAGAGCCACCGGGAGGACTTTGAGTTAGTGGTGGTCTCCGACGCCAACATGTACTTCATCGAGACGTGGCTGGAGCGCGCCGGGGTGCGCCAACTTTTCCGGAAGATTTTCACCAACCCGGCCAGTTTTGATGCGTCTGGCCGGCTTGTGCTGCTGCCTTTCCACTCCCACTCGTGCTCCCGCTGTCCTGACAACATGTGCAAGCAGGTGATCCTTCGGGAGTATCTGGCGGGCCGGCAGAAGGAGCTTGGCGGTGCACCCTTCCAGAGGGTATTCTACATCGGCGATGGGGCCAATGATATCTGTCCCTCTCTGGCTCTGGGGCCCCGCGACACAGCCTTCCCCAGGAGGGACTTCCCCATGCACAGGCTGCTGCTGGGGATGCAGCAGTCCCAGGCCGCCAAGTTCAAAGCAAACGTAGTTCCTTGGGCCAGTGGTGAGGACATCGTCGACTGCCTGAAGAAAATAATGAAGGAGAGATGAGATGAGTGTGTCTGTGATTGCGCGGAAGAGGGGTGGCAAATATAGCAAAGGTGCACAGACTCTAGTCCAAGGTGAGCAGCAGGATATGCATGATTTTACCTCAGCCACACTTGGTACAACTTAAAACAAAGTAGCTGAACAGTGTGCATCTATTTTAATCTATTGTTTTAAAGGAATAGTTTGACATTTTGGGAAATAAGCTTGTTCCCTTCCTTGCTGGGAGATAGATGAGAAGATCAAAGTCACTCCCAGTCTAAATTTGTAACTGGTGCCAGCAGCTTGTTAGGTTAGCACAAAGACACAAGCTCACTCAAGCTGTTAGACCTCTCAGACATGCTCTGAAAACTGCAGAAATGACCAGAGCATTTTAGAATCTGATGGACGTTTTCTGGAGTTCATGTCTGAGGACAGCTTAATTAACGCACCGTATCTCAACCAGACTCCAGGTTACTCCCTCTGGTCAACCCCCGGAAACTGCTGGTCTTTGTTTACCTTTGGTCAGAGGCAGGCTAGCTGTTTCTTCCTGTTTCCGGTCTTTGTGCTAAGCTAACCAGTTGCATAAAAGACAACGTGGCATCCTCATGTGACTTGAGCATATTTCCAAAATGTCTTGGTGTTCGTAAAGAGGATTTTAATTAATCGGTATTAACTGTTTGGTAGTAGTAGGTGCAATATGCAGTAACAAGAGTCCCATTGTAATACAAATAAATCAGTGTTTAACTTTGAGATCAATCCAGTCTGGACAAGACGCTGATCAAAATTGCGTCTTGTTTGCTCTGGAGTAAATCAAATCCTTCGATATGAATGTAATTCACTTTACATTGTAACATCTCACTGTGTCGGACGTTTTTGAGCGATGTTAGTTGTGGTATCCTCGGTCACATGCGCTTGTGAGAGAGTAGAGATTTCAGTGACATAAGAACAGCCACTTGAAAACCGCTCCATCGTTGGAGGCTCTCGGTGTCGACAGGCTTCTTTTCAAAACCCTCGACACTTCATCTGAGGCCTCGTCGACGACGGACACATTAGTGGGATCAGGTGTTGTGACACTATCGGGGACAAAAGACCACGCATGTTGCGTCAGGCAGGGACAAGGATGGTGCAGAGCAGGGATAAGGTGACAGAGACTCAGGCACACTACCTGTACCTGTCCCAAGACAGTGCTGATACCTAATCTGGGACTTGATTATACAGCAGTAATCTACACCAGCATGAGATCCAAAGGGAACGCTGTGGCCATACTGTCTGTCTGCACTTTGCCCCCACTATTGTACCATCTGACTCTGACACACTGAAATAAAGTGTAATGCAAAGTACATATTGATTATATTTTTAAAAAAGAGTTGTAAGTCATTAGCTAGCACACACTGTACTTGTATCTATTAAAGCAGTGATAAACAGTATTGCTAAAATGTTGTTGGGGCAGATTTATATTCTCTAAAAAGTATGTTGGAATATACTCCCGGTTAAAGTGTTGTGAGAGAATGGTGTTGGCATCAGCAGCTTTGCATAATTAATTCAACATATAACCTCACTTTGCCTCACTGAATCCATGACAGGGACTGGGAAATGTATTTTAAGATATAAAAAAGGGCACTTGTATTCACTGGGGCTGTTTTTAGCATTTTATTTTTCTGTTCAAATTCAGGGATTATTGGTGGAATAATATGTTGCAGGGCCCTGTTTTCATTTTTCCATGTCATATAAAAATAAGCGGGATGAATTACCTACAGTAATTGGGGCATGTCTATGTACATCTGTCTATTTCAAGTGGTTTTCCCTGTTAATTAACACACAAGTAAGCACTGATATGGATCCTGTCAAGTGACTTCAGGCCAGAGGTAGAAGAAATAAGAGTGTATATTCATATTAATTTTGTATTTTAAAAATTTCTAATACAAATCAGTGTACATCTTTGTCAAGCCATTACTATTAACAATAAGAAACATCCAGGCTTGGAATAACAACATGATGCTGCATAAATTTCCTTTAACCAGTGTTCTAATTTCTCAGGGAGTATCAGAGAAAGTGTTAGCAAGCAAACAGAATAAGTAATAAATAAGAGTAATAATGTATATTTATGGAAGTGTGTTAATTTGCACTCTTAGATTCAACTCAGATGCTCTAAGAACAAAGTGTGTATTCATTTGTGATTAAAAATCAATGCAGCTGCAGGAGTCTGACCCTGAAATTCTTTGAGATCCAAACCTACTGTAATCCACTCATGCGTTGTGGTTAGGAAAAGTCCTGTGAACTTTCCTCCCTCCGATGCTGGGAACACTGAAAATGTAACACAGGTACTTTAGTTTACTTGAATAATCTGTGTACTGGTAAAACTTCCATGGACTTTTGTGCAATAATTAAAATGCTGTATACGTGATATGATGTGAGAGACACTTAACATTTGACATTTTCAGGGATGTGAGAGGACCCCACATCACATCACTGTAGTGTTTTAAAATAACTTTACAACAACCAAATGCAATTGAGACCATGTGTTGTTACAGTAGGACTCTGGTTAAAATGCTACATTTTGCTTTGCTTTTTATGATTTGCTGTAACTTGAGTTTTGTATTTGTAATCAAAACTTCAATTACGTGTCTAATGCATCATTGTAACAGGAATATAAAGCCATTATCTGATTAATCTGGTTCCGTTGTGTGCTTCATAACTGAGACTGTAAAGGATTGCCACATAGTTACACCACTGAAAGATCAACTAGGCTCATCATCATCTTATATTAAATGTGTGTGTGTGTGTGTGTGTGTGTAAACAAAACGATTAGTTTAAGCAGATCATGAGATCAATAAAAGAGCCAAAACTGGCACTAGATGGACCTTAAATTGAGATTGTTTTGCAGTAACAATTTCCAAGGTCAAGAAATACAATGAATGAATTACACCATAAACTATAAAACTCAATATTAAGGAGGGTGACAAGATTAAAAAGCAGCATTTTTAAGAGGCAGCATCATAGTAGAAAAAGGCCGTCCTCCCCGAGGCTAATCATTTTGACAGGAAACAAGCGGAGTGACACTTGTCTGTAATTGTTGATGTCACTGTTTTAAGTTTAGGGAGGGACAATGTCAAGCTAGTGTCAAATACATTCTCTAAAGAATGGGACGTGGAAGTGATTAAAGGGAAGGGACAGCGAGGATGTAATCGTTTCCTGATTCAGCAGCAGAGGCAGAGACCGAAGAAGAGGAGGGACGACAGAGGAGTCCCGGACTGAGAGGAGTCATCTGAACCACTCTCTCAACTTGCAGGACTTCAGACGACAGAGTGATGAGAGACGGGCGGTCACTAGAGGAGAGCGGCAGGGTCAGTGGAAAGACAGTCAGCAGTATGGATGGAGGAGAGGGGAGAAGGGCAGCGGCACTGAGATGTGATGATATGAGAAGACAATGAGAGGAATAAACGTGTCACCATGACGCCCAGGGCAGTCACTCACAGGGGATCCACACTGCTGCGTGCAGATAGGAGGTCGATGTGGTCCACGACTACGTGAAGGAACCAGCGTGTAGGATCAAGTGACATCTAGCGGTGAGGTGGTGGATTTGTGACCTTCCGTTTACAAGCATGTAGGAGAAGCTATGGTGTCCGTTGGGTAACGTGGAAGACGCTCTCTTGTGGCAGTGTTTGGTTTCTCAATTCTGGGATACTGTACAAACACGGCGACGGCCAGCTCCCCATTTCCTGATTTCAGGTTATACACAAATGAAAGCATAATGATTAATATCAGAGTCCACTTCTATCAATAGATACCCTTAAATCTTACACTCTGGACCTGTAATAGAATTTGTTAATATCCAGACAGATCAATGAAAAGGGCAATAAAATGTGAAATGTTTCTGATTGGTGATTGGAATGGCCACATTTAACCTGCATGCACATTCAGTCGTGCTCACTCTAAACTGACATTTAAGGTGAACACATTCAAACAGCCCTCTGGACTCAACTGCATCATTCTGCACCGTGAAAGTCAAACACAATGAAGCAAATAACAATAAGCTAAACACATTTTGAGTGGAGAAGAGAATATAAAGGAATGAGAAAGAGAATAACATATACACATAAAGAATATCTTCTTTTTTATTTACAATTTAGAATCTTTTTTTCTTCTTTTCTTCTTGCGAAAATATTTTGAGCATTCCACCTTGCCCATACAACCGCTTCGAATGAATGCCCTCTTCAACTTAAATGCCCCTATCACATGTGTACATACTAAGGCCATCATCAGTGTCACTAGAGGACTGAACTTCTGTGTACGACATCTCAGAAGATGACCAGAAGATGGCACCAAATATGTATCTCTATGAAAACTGTGTAGGCGTAGCCCAAAAGACTTTTGATATTTTGGACAGTACAAGTCGTTCAAGGGGAGACATGAATAAGAAAACCAGAGTGACGCGTTGCAGCAGCATCAGCAGTGTTGATGTGAATTCATGAAACGACGCTCAGGAAATATGACAGCCCAGGCTCAAGGCTGTGGTGGTGGAGATGACGTGGTGTGTGTGTGTGTGTGTGTGTGTGTGTGCGTGCTCCATGTCATCATGTGAGTTTGAGATTCTGCTGGAGTCAGACAATTAATATGTTGATTTAGCTTTTTTAAAAATTGTATGGAATTCAGTCAATGTTGTGTCCATTAAGCCGTCTGTCACATCTGTCATAGCTTTTTTTTTAAATTGTTTGGAATTCAGTCAGTGTTGTGTCCATTAAGCCGTCTGTCACATCTGTCATAGCTTTTTTTTTAAATTGTTTGGAATTCAGTCAGTGTTGTGTCCATTAAGCCGTCTGTCACATCTGTCTGTTCGGATAAACGTCATTTCTCTCTCCACATGGGAATTCGTGTCTCTGATGAATTCTTTCCCTCGGGTGATTCCAATGCCTTTGTTATCATCTACCATTGTATTTTCCATTGTCAGGTGTAATGTAAAAAATAGATTAGGCCATGCCTCTATGCACTCTGTTAGCGTTCCTGTTCTGTTCTTCAAATGTAATAGTATTTCGTATAGTTGTGAGACAGTGTTCCTTCACCTCTTCTTTTTCCGACATGACTCCACCATCGCGCTTTGGAAGCCCCTCTCCGTCAGCGCCTCTCTGTCAGCCTCCACAACTCTCCGCTCAATTGATCGGACCAGAATTGATCCTTCAATTTAAGTCATATTGAGCCTGACATTGTCAAGGAAAGAGTACATGCTGTGTCTATTATGGCTAAATAGGCAAAAGATAACTTGCTGCCCAACCCAATTTTCGATGACCTCCGGAGGTAAGTGAATGGATAGAAAACCCAATTAACATCAGCCTGTGGGGAATGATGACGAATCGTATTTGAGGATCTCTCACTCGTCAGTGACGGCCTCGCTGCCTCGTGTTGGTTCTCCCTGTCAATATCCAGATACAGTACCAGCTGACGTATGCGCAGCCCCACCACTAACAGTATACACTCAACTGTTGAAATGCTTTAAATTGCCAAGGCTGTACGATGATTGCCTTTATGGATAACCCCATTGATTTTTCTCCATTCAATTACTCATTCAGAGGTGAAAGATAACTCAATTAGGGGACTTGAAGCTTGTAAGAGGTCACTCTGAATTAGGATGTGAGCTTCCCATGCCAAAGCGCTATCAGGCTGATTAGGGCTGTAAGTGTTCCCACTCCTCTGTGTTTGATTCTTCTGCTGATAGTTTGGGTATACAATGCCAGCCAAAAGTCGAGCTAATAGCTTCGAGCTGTGGTCCTCCCTGGGAGAGGGAGTAGAAGAGGGAATTGTCAGCTGTTGGAGCTGACATTTTTCTAAAGTCCTTGAGAAGAACTGTAAAAAAACTGAAATTTTTTTGGCTTGGCTTTTTTTTCCAGCTACAGGAAAAACAATGTATGAATTGTATCTGCAAGGCCTTGAAGATGGTCAATGTCACAAATAAACCTCATTGTTAGGTGAGTGGCTTTCGTGTATTCATGAGTTATCTGCTGACGAAAACTGAAAAGAGGCCATGCAGTGTGGGATATTATGAAAAACTTTGTCCTTAAGGCCATCTTGCATAGAACGCATTATAATACTTAGCTGAAATAACACACATATCAGAGCCACATGTTTTGGCAAAAGTAGCCCATTATTTGGCACTCCTGCTATTTAGTTTGATACTTCCTTTAAATTTCTAATATGATTCCAAAAATTAGTTTCCACAATGCAACTACATTGTGTTTCCATCCAATTAACTGTCTCAGTAACACTCCCAGTTTGTACGCAGGCTGATCAAATCATGTGGGTTGTTATCTAGGCCTTAAGAAAGCCTGAATCAGGGCTTCAGATGACATTATACAGCGCTTCTTTTCTTTTTTTTACAAGCCTACTTGTAGTCTTCATGACAGGTAAAATGACCTTTATGTGTAAAATTGGTGGATCTCCCCTTAAAGGCGCAGCTTGTTGAGTGCATAGTGTGAAAGAGCAAAAAGCTCCTGGCAAAACAAGTTTTACAGATCCACGATTCGTATCCAAAGCCTGATGGAAGCAGATGAAACAAACAGTTGGTGTCTGCTCAGTCTCAGACTCCGTCTTAAGAAAACAATGTGGTAAATATAAAGTATGTGTTGTCTGAAACCTCTCGTCTTTGAACCTTTTCATGAAGACCTGACTCGGGACCAACTTTCTCTGCTGTTTGTTCAGCCGAAACTACACGAAGGACCTGGAGGAAACCACATATTTTGCAGTGAACCTTGGCGTTCAACAGAAAAACAGGTGTAGAGGTTGACAAAGCGGCCCACGTGTATCTGCAATGTCTGGAGTTGGTTAATCTGCATTTTAAAGTGGGTGAACAACAAACAAAAAAATCATCATTTGTCACTGTAGACAATCTTGCACATGTCCACGGTGAAAGATAGAAAGATAGACAAAGATCAAGATGACAGCAATACACTTCAGAAAATATGTGTCTACACCACAGAACCTGTTTGGACTGTGGCTGTGCATTGTCTTTACATTACGTTGTACAACTGGTATGTCACATGCAACGTCTTTGTATTCGAATGTATAAAATGTGCAGTGTGACACTAACCTGTATCTGAGCAAAAAAAAAAAAAACAGCAATCGGCTTTCTTACATATTTTTTAAAGCACTGCACGTTCCTATGATTTATATTAACTGGATACAAGTGTGAAAAAACGGTGCTTTTGTATGATGCAGATGTTTGGTAAACCAACCAGGACCATGGCATTTAGCAGTTATATTTTCGTACACACGCTCACACACACACACACACACACACACACACACCACTCCTCGCCCTGCACCAGTCCGTTTGTCTTCCTCTGCTCATTCTATCGAGCTCGCGCTCTCTCACGTTCTCTCTCTCTTTCTCTCTCTCTCTCTCTCTCTCTCTCTCCCCGTGATTAAAAACTACATTTAATGCTTTCATTTGCTAGAACTTCACTGACCTTAAACGTTGAGGCGTGTTTTTTCCCCCACGAGTCAAAGAGAATATTGTCCTTCTGTCCCTCTGATCAGGCGATGGAGATCTTTCTTTTCCCCTCTGCCCGGCAGCGGCGTACTTCACAGGTTGCTCGGCGAAAGGTCCCGGATGTTGGCGGGCGCGGGCGGCTCCACGTGCGGGTCTGACCAGGTGAGGACGCAGCTCGAGGCGAGGTGAACGTCGGTCTGCCGGGACTTGAGAGGCGAATGTCCGCGGGAGAGTTCACCAGGAGCGTGGAGAGAAAAGGTGAGACGACTAGAGAGAATATCGCGATGTTAGTCTGTTTCCAGGATGGATTTTGAATTTGGGCGAAGTTCCACGCCAAAACTTGGATTACTCGACACATTTGGTTGACTTGCACTTCACCTTTTTTTTTTTTTTTCATCTCCCAGTTTATTAGAAAGTGTATTTCGACATATGAACCTGGTGATAGTTGAAAGTAACATTGAAGCACTACACAACCATTTCGTCCTGGTTGAAACTCTCTGACAGTCTTTTGTTCAGTGACTGTGATGTTAGCTTAATGCTGCAGTTGTAGTTGTCATGCTCCTGAAGGATGAGACAACTATTTTCTATTAATCTGCCCTTCATTTGTTTGTTTATGTATGTATTTCACAATGTGTCATCAAATATCCCAGGAGCCCCAATTCAGAGTTTTTCATTTAGCTAAAAGTTAAAAAGTTAAAAAAGAGCAAAATTTTTTACATTTACAAAAGTGGAACCAGACTCATTTTTTTTTAGAGTTAACTGCTTTTTTAAATGACTATTGATTAATTTTCAATGAAATTTATTAGCCAAATAGTGCTTGTATTTGCGTTTAAATTGTTTATACATATTCATTTGAACTGAATTTATCCTGACCGTCCAAACAGCTGACTGAAGTTAAATTATGTCGGGGCTTGATTTTAATCTTAATCTAATTATTTCCCGTGGATCTGTGCTTTTGCATGATTTTCCCTTTGACGTATTTGATTTAAAAAAGCTGTGCAGTCTTTGCAATATTTTTTCAGCAGTGAGACGGAATAGATAGAAGATATATCCTTAAACTAAACAAACATAGGCAAAGTACGGTCATAGTGTGAAAGCTTTAAACATGTGCTATTTAAAAACATGATTTACCTGTCAGTTAACAATTACACTACCATCTATAAAGGCTGTGTGAAGAATTTGATTAAACCCACTTTTTTCCGTGCGTTGTCTCTCTGCAGGCACATGGGGTTTGAAATCTCTCCAAATCCTGGCAGTGGAAAACTGGGAGGATAAGAAGAAACAAAAAAGGGTAATAAGAATGATGACTTTAATTCATTGGAACTATTGCTGTTAGGACACTAAGATTTAGAGAATTAAAAAAAATTCTGATTAGGTGAAGTGGTCGGGAAGGAGCAGCAGCGGGAACAGAGCCTGTCGTTGTAAAATAGGAGTCAGTTGTTCATGAAATGCTTGTTTCTAGTTGTCACCCTATACATATGTTACATCATAAACAGATTGTTTTTACAATCAGTTTGTTATCATCACTTGGATAAATAGATAGCTGTCTTTGCTCAGGGTCAGGGTCAAATTATTACTGTTTATACATACTGCATCATCTGCTTGTGGTTTGACATGTTTGAGTGGGGCGGCTCAAAAAGTGACCCCGGAACACGCCGCAGGCTTCAAGTACTTGTCACACTGATGAAGAATGCTGAATCTTAAAGTTTGGGTAACTGCACCCACAGTACTTTTTCAATGTACTTTTTCCAATGGGCACATTTTTTTTATTCCAGTAAGTTGGTCAAGTCATGTATGAAATGTAGTTAAGGTGATTTATGTATTCATGGCTAATTTGATAGGGACAGATACAGTATACATACTGAAAACAGCTGCCGATGCAAGTGTCACAGTGTTGATAGCAGATGCTAAGTTGCAACACCTGTCCCTAGAAGGTTTTTGATGAAAATATTAAATCAAACAGAGAGATACAAGATGGAGTGAGATAAAACAAACTGAATGAAACGGTTACAAATGCAATATACTACACTATAAAGCACACTTAAAAGCATTACAGAGTAGAAGGGTACAAGTTTGTTGCTGAATTAACCAGCGTTTGGTGGCTCTCTCAAAAGTGGTTTGCAGTTTGCAATACATTTCAAGTGATCAGGTAGCGAGTTCCAGGGCTTTGCTCCTTTAAAAAAGCTGTCTGAGCAAAGGATGTTTTACAGAATGGTGTTTGATTTCAAGACAGATTTATTCTTCTTGCTGCAGCCACTGTCTTAGTTTCTTTATTGGTTTTTCCTGACAAACCCTTCAGCCTGTTTGTTAGTCTGAATTCCTGTCGTAATAGACTTATTAGCTCCCAGGCACAACTGGGAATCGGTTACTTTTACAGTACTCCCAAAGTAAGGCACAAGAGCCAGGTCTTGCAAATCATTTTCACTGGATTTCATTTGTCCTAAATTCAAAGACAGACATGGTGTATGATGCGTGTCTAAACCCTTGCACAATTTTTGTTTTTACGTGTTGTCACCTACCTGTGCTGTCTTAAAGATTAATGTGTCCCTGGATCACCACATCAAAGCTTTTGTATGGTGACTACGTCCTGGCAGACATGGCAGGGGTTTATTGCATTTAAGATGATGACCATGTGGCCATAATGTACCTGGTTCAAGTCCAGCCAGAGACCTCTGTGGTGGGTCATTCTCTCCTCTACCCCCCCCCCCCCCCCCGCCATCAGCTTTCCACTGTGTAGTGCGTGCTATCAAGAAAAAATACTTTAAAAAAACAAATGCAGTGTCAGCAAGCTACAAACATTTTACAGTCGCCTTTCAAGTTAATAGTGGGTAAGCGTTTCGTGCTCGAAAGATAGCTTTGAAGGTAACCACAAGCCTTCACATTCACAGCTTGGAGCCTTCGTAGATAGGCATGAAGATGGGTGGCTGCTCTTTTATTTCTTTAACGCTCCTCAAATAGTTCTTTTACTGGCACCGTAGGAAGCTGGAGGCTGCTGGTCTGGGGCTGGAATTTGTTTGTGCCTGTGCTGGCAGGATAAAACCCTGTTGGGAACATGGGAAACCACTCATCAAAATATTTACCTACAGTGCCACTAGTTGTCATATAACTACACAAGGTGCATTAAGATTTATCGAGAATGTAGACAAAGCTTTAATACCTGCTTTAGATGTGTCGCTTACTGCTTTCATTCGAGATGACCCCAATTGACCTAAATTCACGTATTGTATGTGTTATTGTGAAGGTAATTTGTAAACTCTCTATATGAATTGAACTTTTATGAGCAAAAAAAAGCACAAGTCATTGGTGGGCAATTAAATTTGCTCTACTCATTCGCTGTGCGGCAACGTGATAAGACTTTGCCTGATGAGCTGAAAAAGGGAAGTGTTTCCAGCCATCCGCTAGACTTTTGTTTGGGTGGTGATAGCTGTGCTACTGGGTCTCCAAATAGTACGTTACACAACTTGGCCAGATGTGCAGTTTTAGACGGCACGTGACTGGTAATGAGACAGTCTGGAGTTTGTTTTGTTTTTTTTCTTTACAGAGTGAGACATAAGGAACACTGTTAACTCTTGCGTTAGTAGCAGCGGGTATTTTTGGACGAAATGTCACACTAACTCATTGCCGTAGTCGTGCATCAGTATGCTTTTATTTGATAAAATGGGTGAGAGACACTTTTACAGTTGAGTGGCACTTTGATGTAGTGTATGAAGTGTTGGGATGTAAAGTCACTAAATGATATAAGTACTTTTTGTGACTAGTAATAAATAATCAGCAGACATATATGAACAAAATATATATACATATGTATAACCCGGGCAAACTGTAGTTGTGCGAAATCAAGATAAATAAGCCATTAATAGCTATTTTCTTTATGGGTTAGTTGATTAGATAATCTGTCAGTAATCGTTTTGATTACTCAAATAACTGCTGTCATAACAGTGAAAAGTGTAACAATTTTAGGGGGTTTACTTAGAAAGGACTGATCCACAATCACAGTTGTTACACATTAATGTTCCACCCACTGACTAATTCATTAATCGCATTGCAAATAAAAGAAAACTCCATGTTCTCCTTTTTACATAATCACCCTGAGCCCGAGGGCCTGATTTGATCCAACAGTGCGATCGTCTTCCGACCGGATCAAAAGCTTTCTCCCGGTAACACTGTGATAAGGCAATTGACTTCATACAGTGACTCTTTGAGCCTGTCTCTCTTTCACCTGCTTTTGTTTTGCCTCGGTCCCTGTCCCCCGATTGTAGATGATATCAAGTGCATGAACTCACATAACCATCTGTAGGTTAAACAGGATTTCCAGGGTTTAACATGAGGTTGTCTAGTTCATATGAGGAAAAAGATTATCTCACTGGGCATCGATGAATGCAGGCTTAATTGCTACAGGGTGATTTAATCTTGTACATACTTAACCATCTAGTGTGCTACTACCTGCGAGCATCTCCATCCCTCCACTTCTAGCTAATTATAATACATGGAACTGTGTTAGCATATAGCAGCATTTAAATGAGATGAGATGTGTAATGCTAAGAAATACTCAGCTAATGTAGTGTTACCGTGACTTTTTTTAAAAATATAATGGCGCCTTTCATGTCACTCAAGATCACCTTACTTCAAGTACAGTGATAAAACAGACAATTAACAATGAAGCATTAATAAAACATCAGCACAGTCAACATGTGATAGGGCAAATGTATTAAAATCAACAGTTGTAAAACACAAGTTGCCGTTGAGCCAGTTAAAGTGCGTAGGTTTATTTTAAAAGATGGGTTCCAAGAGCAGTTTTGAATTGTGGAAATTGGGAGTTCCAGAGTTTTGGTGCTGCATGGGAGAAAATCCCCGGCACCCTCTGTGCTGAGGTTCGGGATGAGTTGCAGTTGGTGGATGAGTTTTTTGGGGCGTAGTCCGGAGACGTTTCGTAGATGGAAAAAGGCAATCCGGGAGACATTGTTAATATGGCTGGAGAAAGTGGGGGTATTGTCCAGGAGTTTATATCTTGTTCAGTACTTTATCTAAATTTGAGATTAAAATTTTAATTTCAGTCATTAAGGTGATGGTAATTTGTTAAAAATGTTATGTTGGTTTAAGATGAGTATTTGTTAAAGACAGCAATATTTAAGTTCCTGTTTAAACTGGTAAGCATGGTACTGTCGCTGTAAGAGAAATCGCTCTATGCATGGCTTTGAAGTTAATTATGTCATTGCTTTGAAGTTAGCTAGTTCAGTTGAGGCTCAAGCTGCTTCCATTCCTGCAGCTCCTTTTCAGCCTCTGCCTGTAACACCTGGACAGTTAGATGTCACAATGGCGTACTGTAATATGGGACATCACCCACGTTCCATCCTTGTCATTACTCTTCTTTTTGTGTAGGGAGTGTTTAGATGTGAACTTTGGTGCACAGCTATTAAAAAAATGAAGGATGAACGTGTCATTTTGGGAGATGTGATTTTTGATACTGTAAGTGCGTACAAGAAATAAAAAATGCTTGTCTGTGTTGGATTCCAAATCAGTACCACGCTTGAACTAAACAAATAAAAACTTAAATACCGTAGAAGAATGCGTGCTGTCTTTGTTTGTATAATAAAAACTGGTCTATTCATTCAAACACAAAAAGAAAAATTGTTAAATAATCTTTTTATAATAAAAAAAGGTCTATTTATTCATATGCACGGTTAGGGTTTGTTAGATAATCTTTTCCACTTTTCTGTGCACATATTAGACACTGTTACAAACAAAGTAGTGCCTGCAATCTGAATTGTTCTTGGCCAGATATGTTTGTTTTAATGGTAAATACATTTTACTATAGTAAGGTCTAATTATGTGTATTAATGCGTTAACCATTTCTTCTCTGTCCACAGGTGAGTAACAAGAGGTGTATGTCGCTGTAGTTTCCATGCCACTACCATGAGTTGGAGTTTCCTGACTCGTCTGCTGGAGGAAATCCACAACCACTCTACATTTGTGGGCAAGATCTGGCTCACTGTCCTCATTGTTTTCCGCATCGTGTTGACAGCCGTGGGAGGCGAGTCCATCTACTACGATGAGCAGAGCAAGTTTGTGTGCAACACGGCTCAGCCGGGCTGCGAGAACATCTGCTACGACTCCTTCGCTCCACTCTCACACGTTCGCTTCTGGGTCTTCCAAATCATCCTGGTGGCCACACCTTCGCTCATGTACTTGGGCTACGCTGTCAACAAGATTGCTCGCGCAGATGAGCGTGCTGACAGTGGGGAAGCGGGCGGATTGTCACGGAGGAAACCCAAGAAGCACTCTCTTTTGACCAGAAGGCAGCATAGGGGCATTGAAGAGGCTGAGGATGACGAAGAGGAAGACCCAATGACCTATGAAATGGCAGAGGTGATAAGTGATGGTGATGGAGCAGCAAAAGAAAACGGTGATGATGGACAAGTAAAGGTCAAGGTGCGGCATGATGGGCGCCAGCGTATCAAAGAAGATGGACTTATGCGCATCTACGTCGTTCAGCTCTTGGTTCGCACTTTGTTGGAGGTGGCGTTCCTGTGTGGACAGTATGCGCTGTATGGATTTGCAGTACCTCACACCTACTTGTGCTCTGACCTGCCCTGCCCTCACAATGTGGACTGCTTTGTGTCTCGCCCCACTGAGAAAACCATCTTTCTCCTCATCATGTACACAGTCTCCCTGCTCTGTCTGGCTCTCAATATATGGGAGATGCTTCACTTGGGCATCGGTACCATCTGTGAGATTGTACGCTCCCGCCGGGAGCAGCTCCCTGATGAAGAGTTGTACGGACTGAAACAAGGATCTCTTAAGGAGGCAGGATTTGACAGCAAGGATTTCACCAACTACTCTTATTCTTGGAATGCAGCATCATCTCCACCACGGTATGACATCGCCATCAAGCCTCTTGTGGTACCTACAAAGAACCATGAGAAAGCACTGCCCATCACTGATCTCGCTGATGCTAAGATGGCATGCCAGCAGAACCACGTGAACATTGCCCAAGAGGAGCGTCAGCAGTACACCAACAACGATGACAACCGGGGCAGAAAAGGAAGGGGAGATGCCTCCAGCTGTTTTCAGAAGGATCTCAGTCAGCCTCAGAAAACAGACAGTCAGGGGTACCGCCAGCTTCAGAGCGACAATAATAACCACAGCAATCCTAACCGTGAACATAAACACCAGCCGGTCTACAAACACAACAAGACAAGAGTGTTGAAAGGCTCTGAGTGGATCTGACGTACACACTGACTTTTGGTTTTTTCTTAAAATCAATACGAAACATCCTCACATCAACACATATATTTACATTTTTATGTCTTGTATTAAACTGTATTAAAGAAAGACAGGGAAGCCACTTTACATAATTTTCAATGATATTCTTGCAATTTAAATAGTAAGTGGAACATTTGTGCCAAAAAAAAAAGTCTATGAACCTAGACATACCTGACTGGGATGTAGTAATCGAGTCTGACGAGTCGCTATTTTGGGGACTCCTGACTCGACTTGGACTCACGCATTAATGACTCAGACTTGGACTCTGACCCGAGGATTAATGCAAGAGGACTCAAGCTTTCATGAAATCGGACTCGAAGGTGGATGAAGTCCCTGACAACTTATATGTTTAAAAGGTCTGTCAATTTAGTCTGTAACAGTTTCTTGCAAGGGCAGGGTGTGTGTGTCCTCTTCCACCTGCAGATTCAGCGCGCCCCACACTGGAACAAATTTGGAAGATGCAGCGCGACGTGCCCCGGGTCGTGAAGACTTTGAATGGTGAAAGCTATGTCATTTTTGTAGACCCCCTTTTATTTGTGACTTGGACTTGGACACAAACACTGGGGACTCGAGACGAACTCGGGAGTTGGTGACTCTACTATAACACTGCCTCTTGATAATAGACATTTAATGCAAATATATTGCGTTCAAGTATGCAAAAATGTGTTTTTATTTTGAATACTAAAAATATCTTACATATGTCTTTTGCTGTGGGATGTTAGTGTTGGTCTTTGATTCAATGTGGATGCACAGATGCTTCCATGCTGAAACCTAAGGTGCCTTTTTTCAAACAGTCAAAAAAAATGTCACAGGTTTGATGGTGATTTGCCATTTTTCCTGCTATAGAGAGAAGTGTTATGTTTTCGGTCGCTGATTTTAGTGTTTCTGTTATTATTTTGAAGATAAAAAAATGCTTTGATAGATTTTTAAATGTATTGGTCAGTGGATGTTTGTGAAAGTTAGATGACCTGAATCTGAGTCTTTTTGTTGGCCTGTTACATTTTTGACATATGTTGTTTGTTTAAAGTTTATGCTATGAAGGTTTCAACCATTAGTCAATTATTTTTTTCATCTGGCCTGTTTTTTATATATATATATGTATATATTTCTGGTATGAATAATTCCGTTCTTTTATTTTCACATTGAAATGCCATTAAGGCTATAGCCCTTGGCACTGTGCCACTGCAAGTATTTTTACTACATTTGTCGCACATTTTACAATGTTTGTGTCATGACATATTTAAAGATATATTGATTTTGGATTGCATCACTTCCCTTGGGTGGAACAATTTTGAGTTATAATAAAATATTTGAATCCATGTGAACAAATGTTTGAAGGTGCCAGTGGACTTTCTTGAGGATTCATGTTTGCAGGCACACTGCCCTCTGCTGGGCAGGGAGCCTTGTGTGAGGCTCCAGCTGACAAAGCATGTTATCAATTTTGTCAGTTTTTTTTAAATGATGTGATTTTGTTTTCTCGAGGTGATGTCATTTTGTAATTTTACCCCGTTAAAGAAGCAACCCAATTTTTTTAACATGTATTCTGAAAGAGAAGTGAAACATTTCCAATTAAGGCAAGTGTGACAATATGTCCTACTCCAGATAAGTCCCATTTTGATATCCTATGGATAACTTTCATACTTACAACCATTTGTTGTTTTATTTTTCAACCATCTCTGTGCCTGAGAGAAGTGGATCACACAAAGTAATACGTCTTATTTGTCTGTGTTATCTTAGCAAGCAAGAATTTGAGCCGCTGGTTGAAACTGACAAGGATAGAGCAATGATTAAAAAACAAATTTCAACTGGTTATACATTCTGTTGCAGTAATCCAAAACAACAGCCTGCACCCACACACAGTAGAATTGAGACTATGGCAGTGGTTATAGGTTAGTCTTATTGTTTTGTATATTACATCAGTTTCACTCCTTGTAGTCACAAAAGGGTCAATTGTAGCTGATATGTTAACATCATGAATGTGTGTAGAAGAAAAGCCAATTTGTATTTTTTTTTGGGGGGGGGGGCTCTCAAAAGTACAGAAGTGGCTAAGATGTTAAATGACCAGAGCATAGACTCTGTTGTACCCCAGAGCAACTTTTGTGTTGCGTTTAGGTTGTTACCGAATCAGCGTGTAAGTAAGAGTCAACCCCGTGTAAAACTCATAACTAAAACAGACAGAAATGGACTCAAATGAAAAGGGTACGTTGATAGTCGAGAGGATTATGTAGACTCAATTATTACTTTGTCTCATTCTATTGTTAAACCACAAAACAACACTTTTTGAATAGTAGATACAAAATAATCAAAGATGAGCCAATCATATTTCCGATGTAAATAAAAAGCTCTTGAACGCAGCGTTTTGCCGGATGTGACCGAGAGCCTACGTTGACGTCTGCGCCAGTGTTTTTAAAAAAGCGGCGGTTGCCTCGCCACCTCTTCATGAACCTGGAGTTAGCACTTAGGTGCCGCTGCTCTCCAGCATAGTTACAAAGCGTAAGTTTATGTGTCGTTCCCCACCCCGACGATGTGGGAAACTATTAACCAGACAGTTAATCCTCATTTGAAACTAGCTAGACGCTCTTATCGTCGTCCAGTTAGTCAGGCGATGCTAACCTATGATGCTAACCAACCGCAGCTACGTGTGTTGGCTAACTAGCACGATGGCTAAGTGAATGTTAGCGCTTGTGCTATCGTTGTTGTTGTTTGGTAGTAAACCGGCGATGCATAAGTTCCCTGCAGAACTTTTCAATGGCTGATGTTTTGAAAAAACTTAACCCCAATCTTACCTTTGAGGAAGGCGACATTTTATTGTGGTTTTATAATACTCTGATTTCACTTTTGGGACATTATATGAAGTTACTCAATTTTTTTGGACTGAGTGGATTAGAATAGGGTAGCTAGAAATTATAACTTTATTAGACTCTACCTTATCAAACATTTTTACAGACTTGTAACATTGTGCTCACAAACCCCTTGTTCTCCCTTGTTGTAGGATCCTGGTGTTTCACAGTGGAGTTGTGAGCTGCTTCTCTGCCCCAGGACCATGCACCAGCAGCAGTGTGCAGAGGAGAGAGGCCCTCTGGGAAAACTGTGTCCTGGGGACAAGAAGCTGGAGGGGAAGACTTTCTACCTGGACAATGTGAAAAAACGCTCAACAGCCCTGCTTCTGGAAACCATATCTCTTCTAGGAGGGGTAAGCTTGTGTGTTAAGTCTTAAACATACACGTTTATGCATACGGGTCATTGTCCGCTTTTTTTAAATATTGGCAGTGGCTTTTTAACTATTCGATAATCATGCCTCAGCATCAGAAAACATGTCTGCCTTTCTTTGTGAGAGAAATCAGAGTCAGAGGAAACATTTCTTTGCCAGATCAGTGTGCATTCATTTTTTACATTTTACGTAAACAAATGTACATGTATTTTCTTAATTCAAGCTCTATATATTTGGTTGAATTTGTGCTTTATGTTTATTATTCATAGTTTGCTATGATACAGTTTATGGTCAAACTGTAAAATACTAAGCTTCGATTACATTTCTTTGTCATATGGATTTAAAAATCCATATTGGTTGGGCTCTAGTCTCTTTAAGTTATGAAGTCTCTTAAACCAAACGGTATATTGGATATAACATAAATTGAAAATTAGTGGTCTACTGAGCTAAACTCATTTACTCTACTTTACCTGCTGTACTAAATTGTAAAAAAAAAATCACAGATTTCTGAGCATTTGAGAAGTAGCCAAACTGACAGCATAACTCTGGTTTCTTGGTTAATTGTACAACTACTGAGGTCCAAGTTAAATTTCTCGACATGAAAGCAGAGACTAATGAGTTTATTTTTAATTTTTTCCCTCCTGTTGAAGAGAATCGAAAGTTTCCTACACAAGGATGTGAACTTTGTTGTGACTGGCACCGAAGAGGTTGTGAAAGGGGAAAGGTGTGTGGTTACCAAAGGAAAGTCAAAGGGGACGAATGAAGAAGCCCAACATCCCAGTAAGCAGCGGGAGAGTGTCCTCAGCAGCGACAAACCGCAACCAGGAACTCCAAGACCAGTGGTACTGAACATAAGTCGCTCACACATACACCTGAAACCTTTTCACAGCCACTTATTAAGCTTACAGGGGAGCTTATACTCAAGAATTATTATTAAAGGTAATATAATTTGATAATTGTAAAAAAAATATGTAACATGGTTTATTACTAAACCCTCCATTTTTTAACATCTTATGAATCCGTTTATGTACATGTTTTTGTATGGGTGAAAAAACTACTTAAAAAAACATTTCTATATTTACTGTATACATATCATCCTGTAGCACTTTGAGATTGTTTTTAGCAATGAAAAGTGCTCTATAAATGAAATTTATTATTATTATTATTATTATTATAATTAAAATGTTAATACTTGGATGCTATTTGGTGTCCTGATACAAATATATCATTGTTACTATTGTCAAAATTTTTATATCATCATGAATTATTGTTACTATAGAATATAATCTAAAATGCTTAATTGTGCTGTATTTGTCTCTACAGGCTTGTGGCAGCCGGGGGATGGCTCTGCTTGAAAAAGCTATTCGCAACAATGTAAGTCAATGTAGCCAGAACATGATTTATCTCTGATAAGTAGATCTGCAAGCCACCTCAGATCTACAGATGAATTTTTTTGTTTGTTTGTATTTGGGACATTATTCTGAACAGTGATGCAGTTTGTTATTTGGATTTGATTCTGTTGGATCTGTTTTGTAGGAGCAACGGCAGGGGAGCAGTGTTTTGGCCAGTGCCCGATCATGGGGAGTGAAGATCTTGTATGTGGATGGTATCCTTTTGTCTAACTTGAATACTAACCACAGAGAAATTCCACATCAAAGGATCATGATTTGAAAGTCTTACAGTATCTGGTTTGGATGTGTTCACATACAGTATGCATTGCTGTGAAGCTATTCCAGCAGCAGAGGGCACCACACAAGTGTTTATTTTTGTTCTAACAGATTTTATTTGTATCGATGTCCTATACAAGTTGAAGAAATCTGCCATGTCACATTCATAAGAACAGAACGGTGTTGGATTTTTTTTGTATTAGTTCCTAAATGTGGTGTCAGATGTGCTTTTGTATCTGAAACAACTGACTCGAGAGAGATTCAGCATGAAACACAAGAGGCCGGAGGTAAGATTTCACTTCACCAACATTCAGATACAGCAGTTTTATATCTGTATCATCTGTACAACAATAAAACAATAATTTAAGATTCAGGAAACAGTTCAATTAATTAAGTTTACGTTAAAATGTAATGAACTTTGAAAGATGTAGTAACAGAGCTAAGCAACATTATGAGGACTATTGCAATTATTGTAATAATATATAAATATATATATCTATATAACTCCAAGACATTAACAAGTCTTAAAACTTTCCTTTTTTTCAACGCAGAGGACTAGTACCAAACAACAAGTTTCTCCTGTTATTAAAGGTTAGTTGTGTTTTTGTGGTGCTGTGTGTTTATTTTCCAAAAATATAGTATTTCTGTTGGTATAATTGTTTGGAGTAATTTTATAAGGGTTTTCTGTCCCTCCCCACTTCTCCTGCGCCACAGCTGCAGCTTTAAGAACTCCATATGTTAAAATCGAAGACTCGAGCAGGTGAGTTTCATTCCCGATTCAATACTGTTTCTTTTTTGTCCATTTTCTCTCAAACAAAGGAGTAGGATTTCAAT
Organism: Scophthalmus maximus; assembly: GCF_022379125.1. Taxonomy (NCBI): domain Eukaryota; kingdom Metazoa; phylum Chordata; class Actinopteri; order Pleuronectiformes; family Scophthalmidae; genus Scophthalmus; species Scophthalmus maximus. The sequence goes on from NC_061530.1 coordinate 13,610,697, forward strand.
CCAAGTGTAAAGTTATGTAGGATAAATCCTTCACAACTTTCTTAGACCTCCCCTTTCCAATTCAATCCTCTTCTTTAATCCTCTGTTTTTGATTCCAGCCTATCAATTTAGAATTCAGTAGGGGGAAGTTATGGGCAACGCCTGCCAGTCCACCTAATGGGTGTTTGGTATCAGATTAGATCCTTTTTTGCAGTTGGAAGCATAATGACAGTGAAACAACATTATGCGGCAGTGACCTGTCTACCTTTCTTGTTCATTCATACCCCACCGGGTGCTGGTGCTGGCGGTTTGCATTTCAGCCCAGATGATTTTCTTACTTGAACCTGTTAATGCGTCCCATCATGTAATGTGACTAGGCCCCCCATCCAGCGATGGCGCTCCCCAGGAGCCTGGTGCTCAAGCGGATACGATTTCTATTCGATGAGGCTTTGCGAGCTTCGCTGCCAGTTCCTGCGGGGGATATGTGCTAACAGCTCTTTTCATTTGCCCTCTCATTTCAGTTAATTGAAGTGCTCTGGTTAATGTACAGGCCGTGGCAATGAGAAACTGAACCCATGACATTGTGAAAGACTTTAATATCAGGGTAGCTGCAATCTGTCATCACAGTCAGTTTAACAAATTATGAAATATTTGATAATATGATAATGTTGAGAATAATCAGTCTTAATATTCAATTTTGCAGCGTTATTGTATTTAATATAAATTATATTTTGAGTATTGAATTCTTTCATTTTTTTTCTAACCAGGAAATACAAGCCCTTGCATTTGCAGTCTATGACCTTTCCAGCGCTGTGCTACTTGGGCCGATTTAGTCCCTTTGAATCTCCTCCTCCTCCTTTTGAAAAACAGACAGATGAAGGAGAAAGTAAAAGGTTTGTTCAACTTTGCTTAGGTCACAAGTTTTTAGTGATATTCACCATTTTATTGCTCACAAAAATGTCTTTCCCGTCTGGCCTTGATTGTGTCAAAACAAAACATGGAACTGGAAAGTAACTTTATTTGCTTAATGTTGTAAAAAAAAAAAAAACACACAACTATTTCAATTATAATTGATTCTTCAATTGTTGTTTATTCTTTGTTGATTAGGGAGAAGAAGAAAATTATAAGCAGCATTCAGGACAAATCCCAAACCCCGCTCACCTTTAACCCTTCACCGTGGCGGCCACGCAAAAAGGACACGTCATACTGCGAGTGCTGTCATCAACCCTTCACCAATCTGGAGGAGGTGGAACATTTTTTAAAAATCTGTTGTTATTGGTGTTTATTAGTTCTGCAGTTGACATTGTATACATCGTGACATAATCTTTGATTCGGTCTTTGTTGGTCCTTGCAGCACCTACAGTCTGATCAGCACCGTATGTTTGTGCTGGATCCCTCCAACTACAGTGTGGTGGATCAACTTGTGGACGAAATGCTTCCAGGGTTCAACCCCAGCCCATCTCAACCATCAGAAGAAACCTTGAGCAGGTGAGTTTGATTATTACCTCGTAATGTCCAAATGTGTTTTTTTTTCAACTGGAACAGGCTTTTTTTGTGCTTTTAATTTATAATATTGTCCATGTTTTCCTCCTAGACCAACAACTCCTCTGCCCATCCAGGATGTCTGTGAACTGGAGCTGCTCACGGATGGTGAGACGGAGCTTGCTGTGCAGGCCCTGCGCAGACAAAGTTCATCATTCAATACTCGCATCTCCAATCGTGCTGGGGGCCCACTCTCTATTGGCCCTGCCAGCCCATCACCAGGAATTCCGTTTCCTATCCCGAATCCAGCCACACCACATGCTGACATCCAGTCTTCCAATCCTGCAGTTGAGTCACAGTACCCTGATATCCAGCCTCACACTTCAAGCCCCTCCATGCCTGTATTGGATGTTGAACCATCAGCCCACATCTCAGCATGCCAGCAGCCGCCCCACTGCCCTGATACCCTATGTACAACCCTCGACCCTTACTCCCTGCCCCCAGTCCTCAGCCCACAAGTCCCCTCACACATTATGGAGCTGCACAACCCATACTCGGAGCCCCCTGTCCTCAGCCCTCAGCAGTACACCGCAGAGGAAACTATGGAAGGAGTCATTTATGAAATGGACACCACAGAGAGTTTGTATGAGTCTGTCTCCGCTGTCAAAGTTCCTAGCTCCATCCCACTTCTTTCCTCTGTAGCTGTGACAACTGCAGAAGAAGTGAATGAATCAAACCAAGATGGACTTTTATCATTCAGTAGGATCGTATGTTCCGGCAGTGGTTTGGGGTGTGATAAACTGGATTCGTGTAGATCCCAATCCCTGCCTCGACAGTCAGACAGTCGGACAGCTCCAAACCTCAAAAAGCGCTGTAGATCAGCCAGCCCTGAAAGTGTCCGTAGCAAAAGGAAGAGGACTACAGTGAAATTTAACTACGATTGTAGATGGACTGAACAAGGGCGTAAATCTACAAAACTAGAAAGTGACATTATGGCAAGGACTGGGGGCTGTGTATTATTTGATAAGGCCTGTTGTCAGATAATACAGTGTTGTCCTCACCAAGAGGTCTCTTCAACATGCATGGTGGAAACACTGGATTTAAAACAGGCTTTGAACACATTTTTTGTTCCCACAGTGCAGAATTTCACATTGGCACCAAGTGAAGTTGACATTTTAGGTCATGGTAGCACACCTGTTGCTACTCCCTCAAAAACAAAGACTTTTAATCCTCCACCCCAGTTCCCTGATGAAAAAGTTCACAGTGCATTTTCCAGCCAAGACTCTCAGCGGTCACTATCCCACTCTACCTCTGTGTGCATCGAGTCAGCCCTCATCCCCGACCTCGCCGTGCTCTCCCCGTCGTCGTCAGACTCCGACTGGGACTGTGACCTGCTGTCACGGCTGGGCCCGACCTCGGCAACACCTCTGTCGCCCACAGAACAGAGCTGTGAGCTCGACAAGGAGCTCCTCCATAAGCCGTGCACCTGGATGCACAACAGCAGCTACGAGTCGCGTCTCCACACGGCCCTTCAGCCGCCGACCCCAGCGGCCTCACTCTGTGGGGAGGAAAGGGACCCGTCAGTGTTTTCCAGGACTGTGGTGCCGATTGTTGAGGTTCAGCACTGATTATTCATTTCTTGATCGTTTCAAAAACAAAACAGGAAGAGCTACTGCTGGAAGATGCAAGTGTTGGACTTTGCAGCTGCGTATCCCACCTCAGAAACAATGGGAAGCACTTAAGCTCTTCAAAATAAGCCACTGGAGTATACGTTGAATAAATATTTAAAATTTAGTGCAAAGTAAATTGGAATACTCAGCTGGTTTTGGACATGCATATTTTTATTTCTTGTTGTAGTGGATGCATAGTGGATGCTGCATTTTCCCATGAATTCAAAGAGCGTCCATTATCATTTTTACCCCCAACCCCTGATTTTCCTAGTGCACAGAACCCAGGCAATTTCTGTACATTGTGCTGACTGCGGCCTTTCAGCAGCAATGTCCGGGAACATGCGGTGGTACTGAGAATTTAATGAGGGCCTTGCTGAAGGGGGCATTACTCAATTACTGTAAGTGCTGCATCTGGATCCGATCCCGAATGCACCGGCGTTGATGGTCAAACGGGCGAGACGAGGTGTTCGCGCAGTGGAGGCCTCGCGCAACCCGCGAGACAAACGGTCTGATTAACGTCAAACAACTTTTCCTCCCTGTTGAAGGTGGGCCAAAGGAGAGACGGCTGCTCCACTGCAGTGCACTGCAGCCACAGGGAGGCTCATCGTCTTCTTCACTTGTCAGTTTTTCAAATTGAAGGTCACGTACCGTTACAGACTCCTCACTGCAGACAAAACTCAAAACGCCATGTTGCCTCAGACGTATCACCGCTGTCTAAATGTTTTTCATGGACATTTTAAACGGACCCACAACGCAACAGGCGAACAGCACATGATTTCCGTATGTGGAAGAATTACAATTCTCATAGGAAAAATGTGAAAAAGTGAAATCTTGTTGTGTTTTTTAAATAAATGTTTTTAACCTTTAAACATTTCCTGCTGCCTGCCTCAGAAAAAAAGTTGTTGCTTATAGCAAAGTTAAGAAGTTTGGTGCTGAACATATTTCTTCCTGTTAACGAGTGCTGACAGTGCTTGTAGGGTAAGGGAGAGCCAAATGGGGAGGCAAGGATGGAGCAAGGGCAACAGATGTGACCTGTTTGGCTCCTCATTCCAGCTTCCAGCTGACGCAAACAATATTTGATATCTAATCTCTGTGCCTTGTTGCGTAACCCTTAACTTTAAACCTTTGTTGAAATGACAGGATCCTTTGTTATGATCGGCCCTGGACACAACCACTGCCGATTGGCTTGGGAACCACTCCTACCTTCCCACCCAGGATACTTTCTGGTTCTTGTGCACTGAATGAGACTTTCTTGGTAAGTAGTGAGGAATGTGGGGAATTGCAGATAGTTTGATGTGAAATGTTCTTGGCACGTCTGTCCACAGACTCCTGTTTGATTGGATTTTATGTGACGGGTTGCAGTCGGACAGTGTGTGTGTGTGTCGACGTATTGTAGTCAGTTATATATATTCAAATAATATAAATTTATATGTGAACACTATAAACAATTAATATGAGGTCATTATTTATACAGCACCTTTCAAACAAATCAAATGCAATTCAAAGTGCATTTTGGGTGATTGATAAAACCTAAGGTGATAAAAGGGAGACTGATCAAGAGACTACCACAAACCAGAACAATAATTTCAAAACAATGATTACAATAAGAAAGTACTACACATAAAATTAATAATTACAAGTTAAGGTCAATAAAGTTATATATAGTAAAATAATGTTAAACACAAACATTTTAGTAAAACTAACGGTGAGAATTATTTATAAATTATTAAGACGAACATGAAAGGGAGTTAAAAGTCTGCCTTAGTGGCTGTTCTGGAGCTTTCTGTCCTATTCTGCAGTCTTCCTCCACAGATCTATTGTCCACTCCTCCTCCTCCATGTTTAGAGACATCTAACAAGTCGTCAGGGTTAGTCTTGTTTGTTGTCATAAATGATAACTCAAAATATTATTAGAACCCACTGTTGGCTCAAATTCAAAATCCACATCAAGAGCCACATCAAATTTATATAAAATGTTGCTATGCAACAATACTTTATTGTACATGAGGATGATGAAGATGAAAATTGTGTGTGTGTGTGTGTGTGTGTGTGTGTGTGTGTGAGAGAGAGTGTGAGAGAGAGAGCGAGAGTGAGAGAGAGAGAAAGAGTGAGAGAGAGAGAGAGAGAGAGAGAGAGAGAGAGAGAGAGAGAGAGAGAGAGAGAGCCGCAGAGCTCGGTGACACCGACACACACCAGGCTGCCGGAGCCGAGCGGAGGAGCCTTGTGTCCGGGAGCCTTTACCCAACGTGCTGGATGCGGGGAGGGAGGTGAGATATGCGGGCGCCGCGTCTGAAGGAGCCCCACCGTTGTGTTCGTGCTCGCTGTGACCGACAGTCCTCCTCCTGCTGCTGCTGCTGCTCTCCGCGGATCATCTAACGGCGCCGCACCGGGGACATCACAGGGACTATGTGAGCACCATGCTCGCCGTGAGATGCCTGCTGTTCGCCGCAGCGTGTGCACGGTGCGCCGCGACCGGTAAGAAGGCTGCACGCCCCGCTTTCTCTCGGGATTTAGTTTTGTTGCAGATAATCATTGGGGAGGCAGTGGGGGGAGAGAGAAGGAAAAATTTGCACGATTTCTGTTATTGCGGCCACTCACCCTGCGCTCTCCAATAACAACAAGGAGCGCGTAATTGTTGCATCGCGGTGTCAACAAACAGCTCAGGATCAGATAGTATCAGACAATAAATGTATATATGAGACATTTAACATCACACTCAGAAACCCCCCCCCCCCCCCCCCCCCCCCCCCCCCCCCCCCCCCCTCCGCGTCCTCCTGCAGGTCTGGAGGGAAGCCTGCCGCCTGCAGAAGAGCTCGTTCAGCCCAAGCGGCTCCTGCAACAGACCCACTCCCCGGAGGAGCTGCTCCACAGCCGCCTGGACACCCGGGTCTCAAACGACACCACCGGGGCGCAGGTGAGTGCTGCTGCCTGCACCTGCGACTGTCGTGACACCCGACAACACGAGCGCCGCACAGACACACAGACACACACACACACACACACACACACACACACACACACACACACACTAATAATAACAATGCCCCCTCCATCTAATCTCAGTTTATGTAATGTCACTGAGATGAAATTGTGAGCAAGACAAGACCGACGTCAAGTGGGTGCTTCAGGTTGGGTTCCTTCAAAGATTTTCCATTCAGTTGTCCAAAACCTTTATAAACCATCATCCTCCTCAGTAATTCTCTCATCAGTTGAAATCAATTTAACAAAGAAGGAGTTTAAGTGGCTATAGATTATAGTTTCAGTTTACACTTGAACGATGTGAGATATATTCCTCTCTTTAAAGCATTCTACTACAAGACAGACATTATTCCCAATTCAAATGTTTGTGTTTTAGATGTAACTTTCCTGAAATAAAGAAGATTCATTAATTCGAGGTCAAGCTTTAATCATTCACATATCTAAATATACATTATAGTGTTTGTCAACACACTGTTCAGAATGATACTGTTTTTCAAACACCCTCAGGATGACCTTAAAATAAGACAAATATATTCTATGAGATTACAAGGGAAGAAATAAAAAAACTAATTACCTCTGGGATAAAATAGCTTTATATTCAAAAACAATTTCTAACCTTCCCTTGCTCTCACCTCTGTTGATCCTCTCCTTTGAGGTCATGTATCCGTCACCCTTTACCCCATCCTGTGACACCCCTCATGATGCTCATCTAACCCCCACCCTGTTAGATTATATTTCATACCTCTAACTGTCCTCTCTCATTACCGTGGCTATAAACGCTGCCTGTCAGTCAGTGGCAGGACGGGCTGTGGATATGACATGGTTCTGACCTTGAGCTGCCCTCTGTGGTCCGCGTTTTGTCTCATGACCTCTCCCTCTTATCTGAGACTGCTGGAGATGTCCGGATGAAGTGTGTGCCGCTTAAGTGCCGTCACTTAATGTGAATGTGGATGTGAGGTTGAATCTGTGGAGGACTTTCAGATCGCCTCTTTGAGCTGTAAAAGAACATCTAGCCAGGAGCTCAATGATAATTTTTTTTAAATTTGACATGGACAGTATTTGAAATTGACTTTGTTTGGATTGTCATGTATCTCACCAAACCTCCTTCAGCGATGAGTGAACACCGATTGTCAGACCAAATGGCTGTTTCACAACCAGACACAGACCAAAGGGAAAAGACAATGGATCAAATGACTACGTGTCTTGTGCAAGGTGTTGCTTGTATAGTTACAAATCCCCAGTGAATAGTGAGATCTCTTATCTTAACAGAGCATTTAAATGTGCCTCAGCTCATTGTTGATTCGGTTTTGTGACTCCAAACAGACTCATCGAACTTGTTGGTGATCATGGATGAGCCTTTAGCTTCTGAACAACCAGATATTTCTCCCAGTAGTTTGTGGAGATAGATTCAGCATTTAGAGAGTGCAGACTTCCACCAAGGATGAGTTTTTTGGGCATCTAGCAATGGTGATAAATCCTTCTAAAATAAAATTCCTGGATCCAGATCTGGACGGCCATGACCGAGAAACAGACAAACTAAACCAATCACAGAACCTCCTTGGCAGAGGCAATAATGCCTACTTCTTATCTACATCAAAGCAATCAATCAAATGAGCTGAGATACTGCCTTGCCTGCATTATGGGCCGAATTTGAATGTTTTGGATTTGATGTTAAAATGTAAAATACAGCACAATAAAAAAAAACCTTCACAGTGAGACTTCTGAGAGTTCTGATGCAGTTCAGGTGGATCATAAGGGACATTGTGTTGTTTTCCTTTTCCTTACTGTGCAATATATGGACCCGGCGGAGGTTTAGATTGATACTAAGAGGTTTGCAGAGAGTGCATGCCTTGCGGCTGGCCAGTGAGTAGCTCCTTGATGGGAGCCACCACAGAGCTCTCTCTTATAATGAGGATGGGGTTCACCTTGGAGCAAGGTTAGACCGAGCCGATGAGCCCCAACACAGTTTCATCCAAAAAGCCTCTGGGATGGATGAGGCCGTGCCGCCATCAGGGAGTGGTGGCTGATTGAGGACGTCTCCTTATTAACCAAGTCTTTGTTGCTTTGTTCTCAGTTCACGCTGTCAATTCCATTTTGAAAATCCATCAGTTTTCTTCCCTAGTCCTGTCTCTCCTCGTCATATTATCTCACATTTTTCCCCACACAGCCTTATTCAGAGTTTCGGTGTACTAATCTAAAAAGTAAGCTTTAAAAATCCAAAATACCTTCTGCTCTGCGGCACATCACCAGAAGTCTACATGTTTGTTCCCGATTCCCTGCCCTTGTTGAAGATGGAGGCTCGAGTAATAACATCTTTATGCTAGCTTATCTTATTTTTGCATAAGGAGTTGCAATGTGGAAACAGCTTGCATGGCTGTGAAACATACACCAGGTACTGCAGCACAAAAATAAATACTTGACCTTGACTTGGAGACATGTCTTTTCTGAATCTAAGATCCAAGGGTAGAGAGTGTTGTGCACTGATTTGCAAAGATACATTTGTGTCATTGGTGTTTATAGATTAAAAAAAAGTGACCTGAGTGCTCCGACTCCACACTGTATTACACCCAAGCAGGTTTTGACTGTGTAGGCTAAAAATGTAGTGATGATGAAAAGCAAATTCTTGATGTCAGTGATACAGCTACATCAATGCCACATAAACTACATATGACAATTGAGGCCTTAGAATAGAGTCAAGACGCAGCATAACAAAACCTGCCAACAATGAAATATTGATTTCTAAGGATTACACTGATTCATCACGTGAACAGTCCTGTCGGAACTCCCTCTGTGCTCACTTTTCACGTTAACAGCGCTGCAGCGGACATTTCACGCACGGACATTTTTTAATTCAGAGTTGTAATATCTTTTTCCCCCTTATGTTTGTACTTCTCCTTTCTGCCTCTTTCTAACAACTTTTTTCCTACTCTCCGTCGCTCTCTCAGCCGGTTCATCTGGCTCAGTGCAGCTTCCTGGTGGAGGCGTTCGGCACTTCCTTCATCCTTGACCTGGAACTCAACCAGTAAGTGAAAACACCCTCACCACAGACCCAGCAAACAGTATTTCAGTGGTTAGAGCCGTCACGGACAGGCCTGTGCTCACATGCACACTCTTACTACTCTGACTACTCTTACTCTTACATGTCTTTCTCATCTGTCTCCGCTGCCCTACTGCCTCATACAAGACTGGCTGTGGGCTTAACAACACTGAGTCCCTCCCTTCCCCCTCTTCTTGCTCGACACATATTTTCCTCTAATGGACTGCATTAATGTAACACCTTTCACTGGCCGGCTAAGCACTTAGAATAAATGAATCTTCACACGTTTTGATTTTTATCAATGTATCAGCCATTTGTCGATCTAGATTGGTTACAGTGTTTGAGGCTCATTGCCATCTTTCTGTTAAATAGCACTCAATACAGCAATAATGACCTATAATGGACTTTGAACGGTGACACAGTTTTAATATCTTTCTAAAACTTTTTACAGAAATATTGAATTCAGGTTGAAACTAAATGTTTAAAATGGTTATCGCTCTTTCTTGTTCCAGCAATCTCCTGTCTACAGACTATGTGGAGCGTCACTACGATGATGACGGGCAGCCATCAGAGAACATGGTAGGACTATCTCATAGAATGTGTTCAACCATTAAATAAGGAGCCAAATAATTAACTCATTTATCTTGTTTGTTTGATCAATATAATGTGAAAAGACTCTTTCTTGTTTTTTTTTATAGATTAAACTAATTAGATCTAAAGTGTTGATTAATGAGCTTTAGAGGCGCTATATTTTGTTCCTAGAAACAGTGCATTTTGTTGATTTTTTGAATATTGTGTTGATTTTCCATCTGTTTCTTGGCATGTGAAGTGAAACTGAAAAGAATCAACAATCGATTACAGCAGCACTTTGAATTTTTATTTTGTTTTGCTGCAGGCTCTTTTTAAGCCCATTAAATCCACACTTTGTCCCGAATCTTTAGCAATGTGTCTTTTAAAAAAAAACGATGTTCGTGCTGCAGTTTGAGGAGGACGGATGACTGAATTGCTGACATCGGCCTGGCTGTCATGCAGCAATATAATGTACTGATGTTTTCTGAGTCTGGTGTGTTTACACGGTCAGTCGGTCAGAGACAGGCAGTTGATGGAGACAGACTTGACTGCGAACACCACCCAGGGGAGACGGTCTCTTTCTGTCTGTGTCCTCTGCTTTATTTCAGTCTCTGTCCCTTGTCTCTTTCTCTCGCTATTGCTCCGTCTCTCTTTTTCACCCCTGTTTTCTCTGCCAAAGACCACCTGACCAATCAGTACATGGTTGCCCCTGGTAACCAGCAGTCAGCAGCAGCAGCAGCAGCAGCGTTGGTCTACTTTGTGGTGTCGTGAGGGGAATTGAAATCATGTTCATTTTCCAGAAACAACGAATCCAAATCTCACAAACACCTTCTGACCTGACCTTTGGAAAACGGATGTGTGATTTCGGCGTGGATCATTATTCCATATAGAATAATATAAAATCATCTGTGCAGAAATATGCATTTATTCATTATAACCCTATGTAAATTACATAAAACAATAATCAACTTATCAATGTTGTATATTGATTAGGTATGGAAAGCGTTATGATTGTACTTGGTCTGAAGGACTTAAAGCAAAACCAAATTAGAAATGGGACATTTTATTAATCTCAAAAAAGATCTCTGAAAAATTTCATTTGGAGCCCAATCAATAACGACACCCCATAATCCGCTGCCACCACCATCTCGATTAATTTAATTTTTATTGACGTGCCAATAAATTCCCCCTGCCTTTGTGTGTCACTTTTTTATTGGTCCCCGTGGATCTACGCTATTGCACTGAGCTGGTGACTGTCTCGTTTGGATTGAATCACAATGACACACGACTAAAAGAGGAATTGAGTTAGGGATGAGGATGGGCTGGTAGCTTTTTTTTATATATGTGTCCGTGTCCTGTTGAAACCCTTCTGTATTTGATTTCTGAAAAAATCTGACAAAACAAGTTGCTTCTTAAACTCTGAAATCACAAGATCTGTTTTGAATGCCCTGTGAGTCTGTGCACAGGGAAAAATATTGGTCACATATCATATTCTGCACATAACATATACAAGATGTCAGTTCTTAACACTCTGATTGATACAAAAATAATAATTTTTTTTACAGTCGATGCTTCGATAAAAAATATCTGACACCCTTTATTAGCTTGCAGCATTGATGATGTCAAATACAGTGTGAGGAAATGTTTAAGAGGATTTGTGAGCACTGTTCTCATTAATTTATGATTTTTAATATTTAAAATACATTAAAAACACCTGGCTTAATTGTGTCTGGGCAATAAAAAAAATCTCATTTGCGAGTAAAAAATCTTCTTACTTTCTAAAAGAGGATGTTTGATAGCAGTCTGTTTGATATATATATATATATATATATATATATATATATATATATATATATATATATATATATATATATATATATATATATATATACCGATGCCTTTCATTGTATCTTCTCTTCCGCTCACTTTACATTCAATCCACTCCTCTCAGCTCAACAATGCTGCTGAGTCAAAGTCAAGACATGGAGTAAACTCCACTGTCTAATCCAGTTAGAGTTGACAATGTCAAATGTAATCTCTCTTTGGGACATGACTGTTTATTTGCCTCCATTTGTGTGAGCAAGCAGTTTTAATTTCCTCCATATAGTCATTTACTTCTAATGGAGCGTGCCTGTCCTACAAGGGCTGATGATATTTAATGATGAAGCCCATACATCTGGTCGGAAAAGTCCCTCACAGTCAGTGTGTCTGCTGTGTCAGGCAATTTGATTTCCTCCATTTAGCCTTGTAATCCTACCTTTTATTTATTTATGATCTTGCCCCGGGCTAAGTGCTGTGGCCTGTCTAACTCGACTATACAAATGATGAGAGTTCTTTTCTTCCCTAACAGATGAACTGATGCTGAATATAATGAATGCTTCATGAAAAAAAAAAAATACCTAGACTGAATTGGTTATTATTTGTGAGTTAATATGTCAGACTCTAAGTGGTTACACACCTTTGGATTGAATTCAACATTTCTCTCAACTAGATGTAGGAATTAATTTTATCTTTGATAAAACAACTCTGATTTGAAGTCTGGGTGACGATGTGATTTGGTCCAGTCAGAGCAGATGCCGGGCAGAGATGTCTGAATACATTACACACTGTATTTCTTTATAGAGTAGCAAAGGTCGACTGTCTGATGAGAAAAGAAATATCTGGTTGACTTTAGTGTTTTTTAAAATATATATTGTTTTTTTTCTTTCAGCTTTGAGTTGCAGTTCAGAGTAAAGGTTGGCGATGCATAAAGAACAGCAGCTCACTGTTGCTTCTTTTCTTTTTGGTCTATCAGATGTGCCAGACAACAGCAGTCTCAGGTGGCAGACATGACATTATTGGGGTTCATTACAAATGCCTGAAACTGACCCTGTCATACACACACACACACACACACACACACACACACACAAACACACAGGCAGCGCGGAAACACTATGTTTAAAACATGATCATCTTGGTGGAGCCTTTCAGGGGGAATATGAATAATCAGGTCAAGGCGTTTGGAAGCGGGGTTCACAGGTGACACCCGAAACGGACACTGACAGTTTATTTCATTTTATATCAAATAGGCCTAACCCTAACCCACCACTTTTTCAAGTCAACCTTCAAGGTCAGTCTTGATGAATCCTGAATGATGTCACTTGCGTACTTTTAGTTGTACTGAAGTTTTTAAATACGTGGGCATTTACTAGCCTGAGTCAGTAAAAGTAAAAAAAAATCCTATCAAGTTGCATGCTGGGAAGTGTAGGACCCAGTGCCTGATCCGTGGCCCTCCTACAATTTAATGTATCTCTCCATCACTCAAACAAATACTGTAGGCACGTAACGTTTTCCTGCTGAAACCCAAGTCAGCTGCTGCCCTTGTGGGTGTGGGTATTTCCGAAGTGTCACACTAGTCATTGATATCCTTCAGTTGACCCACCAGGCCGCTTGTAGGCCCCCTGGCTGACTGAGTTTACATGGGAGGCCAGGAGATCAGCGACAGCGAGGGGTGTTTACGTCGGTGTTGGTTTCACTTATTGAAATCTTGATGTGAACACGTTACTGGATGATGGTGGGGTTGTTGTCTCACCGCAATCTATGTTTTGTTTGTTAGGGGGGAGAGCACTGCTACTACCACGGTCGAGTGCGTGGCCTGACCGGCTCCTGGGCTGCTCTGTCCACCTGCCACGGCCTGCGGTGAGTCTCAACCTGGTCACTTCACCTGAAATCAGGACTCAAAGTTTATAATGTGAATGATATGCTCAAAGACAGCTATTGAAACTTTCTGAAGCTCGTTGCACTAAAACATTCAGTGTCAATTTTCTAAAAAAGTCCTCAAGCAGATAATGACATATTTTACCCTGAAAATGACTCAAAGTATTAAGTGATAGTTCCTCTCACACCTGTATGGTAAGCCAGCCCCCCTTATTTGTGCTAAGCTAAGCTAACCACCTGCTGGCAGTATAGCTTCATGAGATGCTTTCAGACATGCACTGGAGTCGGTCATTTTCCTAACATTTTCTGGAGGGGCTGTACAAGTAATAACGCAATTTTCCTCCAAATGTTGCTCCAGACATTTTCCCGAAAGGTTTCCTGCCAGCCCCCTCGTACAATTTCTGGAAAATTTCTTTTGAAGTAAATTAAATAACACCATATATCCGTTTACTAAACATGTACTGTTAGAGGCAAAGATTGAAAAAGCACAGAAATAGGATTTATCTTTACTGCTGGGATTTAACTAAGCACAACTAAACAACCTAAAAACTATTCTCTCTCCCAAATACCAGGGTTGTCAGTTCAAAAGAGCAACTCCTCCACGGCTGCCGAGCACATTGTGACCTCCCACTGTATTTTGTGTTTTCAGAGGGATGTTTTCTGATGGGAACTTCTCATATGGGATTGAACCTGTTGGCAATGGAGAGGTGAGTCAGGACTTTATGTAGCAAACACTCACTTTATGGTAGCAAACACTCACTTATTAGTTCCCTTGACATCAATAGCAGGCGGCAGCAAAGTCTTGTGGAAATAATCTAAAAAAAACTGACCCCAATCTTTCAAACTCACCGAAATATTATTGAAATCTTTACTGTAATGATGCCCACATTATCACATTTTTCCTGACCACATATCTCCGTGAATTACAGTCAATCCAGACAGTGTTACTCTATCTCTGAGTTGCTGAATGGAAAGTATTGAGTTGATACACAATCCACCATCACTGAAACACATCATCTGTCTCATATCCAAAAGGGGAGACATTACGTGTCAACACATTTTCAGATGCTTTTTAGATCTTTCAAAACTATTCAGATTTGATTTTAGATGAGATCTAATATTTAAAAAGAAATATATACAGTATATATATAACATAGTGGAAGTGGCTCAGCATTTTTTTCCATTACGCCCCACGCTAATCGAAGTTCTGCTCCATTACATGGACGGGAGAGAGGGATCAATAGCCTGCCAGCTCATCTTCGAACTCCCTCACTCTCTGTTTCTCTCCTCAGCTCTCTATCTCCGATGGGTCATTTTCATAAAGTATTTATCCCCAGCTCAAGTGTACCACGGCATCCAGTAGTGTTATTGCTATTATGACAGCCCGGCGACTGATTCATTATGCACCAGAGCACTTTCTTTCCCGTTGATCCTTCTGTACCTCAGAGGACACGGCGGCACTTTTACTTCAGACAGAAATGCTTTCAAGTTCCGGATGAGGAGAAATCATTTCAAGGCTTGTATTATTTCAAAAGACTGTTTTTCTTTTGTTTGAGGGGATTTCATCAGACACATAATAGGTCTAAGGTTATAACCACGTTTTGCCAGATTGATTTTTGTAATTTCAAGTCTTTTGATCAAAACCTGGTGCACCTTTTTAAGGGCAATGTAAAATTTCCACTTTGCCTGATTACATTTTTTTTTTTCACCCTTCTCATTCATGAATAGCAAGCAATCAAAACTGGCTCTTCTGTGGACCTGTAATAATTCAAATCTTTAGAAATGCAAAGAAGATTCTGGCACTTTTTTCTGCTTAAATTAATAAGATAATGTTTTTTGAATGAATACACTTGCCTTGAATTAGTCTGAAGTCTGTAGTCATCCCTTTTATAAGCTCTAAAAACATTTTTTTCTCTCTCTCTCTGAATCTCTCATTGTTATTATTATTATTATTATTATTCCTGATGCCCTCCAGGAGCATGACGACCACATCGTGCATCGCATGCCAGACATTGACCTCTTCCAACCTCCCTGTCCCGGTCCAGGTAAGACCTTCCCTTCGATAACATTGATTCGGTTCCCAACTGTGATTTGACGCATATTTGGTCTTTTTGTTTTGATACATTGATAAGCTCATCTGTGGATGCTGTAGGTTTTAAAGTTAATATCAACCTTAGACTTTGATGAAAGCTGGCGGGATGCAGGATTCCTGTCAATACTCATTTGGAAGCAACATGGTCGGCCTCAGCTTTGATATTGAATGATCTGTAACAAATGTTCTTCAAAGCAAGTTCAGTTTCTCCAAAGACACACACACACACACACACACACACACAAACACACCCACACTGCAGAATACAATGTCCTCCTCAGGTTCTCTCGCTGCCCTTCCCGCCCTTGATAAACGTCTCATCTGGCAGCATCTCTCCTCACACACTGTCACTCTTTGGTTTGCCTCCTGTTCCCCCCTCTCTGCCTCCTCACCCCTCTCTCTCTCTCTCTCTCTCTCTCTCTCTCTCTCTCTCTCTCTCTCTCTCTCTCTCTCTCTCTCTCTCTCTCTCTCTCTCTCTCCTAACCTCTTCTCCTTTATTATACATATTGATTTCTCCTGCAGATCAGTGGACTAAAATACATTGTTACATCCATCCCTGGACTGATGACTAGCCAGTTTCCTATCTCTAACTTACTCCATACCTCGTGTGTGTGTGTGTGTGTGTGTGTGTGTGTGTGTGTGTGTGTGTGTGTGTGTGTGTGTGTGTGTGTGTGTGTGTGTGTGTGTGTGTGTGTGTGTGTGTGTGTGTTTTTGTGTGTGTGTGTGTTTTTGTGTGTGTGTGTGTGTGTGTGTGCGTGTGCGTGTGCGTGCGTGTCAGGATGCTCTGAGAAGAACAAAGAGCCTGGGGGGCAGCCAGATGGCCACAGTGAAGGAGATGGGGAGCTGAAGGATAAGAACAACTGGTCTGAAGAAGAGAAGCCCTTCGTCGCAGAAAGACTGAGACGCTCGAAAAGACAAGTCAGTTTTTTAATGCATGCAGATCAGACCTGCCAGGAAGATGTCACATGCATTGAAGAAAGTGTTGAAATGTGCAAACACAATTAATATTTCACGGCGCAGTCTGTCAGATGAAGCCACGTCTCTCTCCATACTTGCTAACAGCTTGTCTTGGCTTTCATGCTATTAGAAATAGAATCCCAAAATCATAGAAAAACTGAGACGGAGAAGTGTCAAATTTCTGGAGGAGCTGTCTGAAATCTGAGAAAAGTGATCAAGTGATACCACCTTGATACCTTTTTTAATTCCAAAAGGAAAATCTGAAGGTATGAAATTAGCGTCACACAGCTGCTAGCACTGCTGTAGACAATGAATTTATAGAAAATAAATAAAGATTATTACAACTTTTTCACAGCATTGACTATTCTATTCTAACTGATAGCAGTATGCTAATTTCACTCACCAAGTAAGCCAAAAAGTTTGGAACACAGCAGCATTACTTTTTTGTGTTTTGCCTTTCTTTGTTTTTAAATAGCTGTTTTAAGACGCTGTTATTAATCTTTCCAAATGCAGAGCGATCCTCTGCTTAATGAATGAATGAGTGATTGTTACGCTCCAAGTTCCGATGCCTTCTCAAGGACAAAGACTAGAGTTTCACTTGCATCAGCATATGTTTGTATCTGTGTGTGAGTAATGGTTTCACCTGCTGGGTGTGTGTGTGTGTGTGTGTGTGTGTGTGTTGACGTGTGACTGTTTGTCCTGTGTGAAGGTTATTATGACAGTGGACTCAAAACTCAAAAGGCTGCACGGGTTTCTTTTGCCTCCCTCCAGGTGCGGCGAGGCCAGCGCACCGTCCAGACTGAGACCAAGTATATCGAGCTGATGGTGGTGAACGACCACGAACTGGTAGGTCTGAAGCCGACAGGGGGTTTTCTTTCACCTTTTTTGTGTGTAAATGCAGCTAGGCAATTATAAGAAGTCAGTGATGAATATTTAATCTAATCAGATGGTAATCAGATGACTTAATATGCAGCACTAAAATGTTTCTCTTCTCCTTTTATAGTTTGTCCAGCTCCGTCGGTCGACCACTCATACAAAGAATTTTGCCAAAGCGGTGGTGAACATGGCCGATGCGGTGAGTGGTTTTAAATTGCAACAGAATCTTAAAAAGAGAGAAATATTGTTTGGGAATAGACTATGAGCTTTTTCTCAGGATCCTTCAACGTGAATCTACTGTAGAGAGTTTTCTTGAGCTCAAACAGGATATTTGCAAGATTTCGTTCCTTTTTCTCTTCACATGAGACATACAGTACCCGACTCGAGCCTTTTAACCACGGGCCTTTTGGGTCAATTTGACCATTTTGGAATTGTTTATTGTTATTCAGTTTTTTTTCTTCATGTTTTCTGCCACACTGTGACAACTGGACAACAGATAATATCACAGTGTTGTGCTCTCACCTGCTGCATAATTCAAGCTTGTGATTTTCCCCACCCATTGATGTGGTGTCCAGATCTACAAGGAGCAGCTCAACACTCGTATCGTCCTGGTGTCCATGGAAACCTGGTCGTCTGAAAACAGAGTCTCCATCGGCGACGATGCCTTGCTCACGCTGCGTGACTTCATGAAGTTCAGGAAGGAGAGCATCAAGGAGCGCTGTGACGCCGTGCACCTCTTCTCGTATGTTCAGTCTGCAGATTCCTGCTGCTATTATTATCAATGACCTTCTTCTTCTCTTTCTCCTCCGACTCCTTTTTCTATTCGTCCTCTGATATCTTCTCCTCATCCTTCTTCTCTTCCTCATCCACCTCTTCCTCCTCCTCCCTCTTCTCCTTTCATCCTGCTCCTCTTTCACCACGTCATTTCTTCTTCTTGTCTTCCTCCTCTTTCCTCTCCTCCATGCAATTTTTTTGCTAATTCTATACTCTTTCCTCTTCATCTCTTTCACCGTCTTACTTCTTCTTACTATTATTGTAACCATCTCCCTGTCTTCACTACAGAGGGAGGACGTTCATGAGCAGTCGCAGTGAGGCGGCCTACATCGGGGGCATCTGCTCACTCACCAGGGGTGGAGGCATCAATGAGGTGAGACATGTCATTTGCATTGTATATTCGAGTTTGCTCTCTTTTCCGACTAGTCTATGTGAACTTGTTTTACATATGCGTCTTCAGTTTGGCAGCGTGGGCCCCATGGCCATCACGTTGTGTCAGAGTCTTGGCCAGAACATTGGCATGCTGAGGAACAAGGAGCGACCAGCCGCAGGTAAGACCAAAGTAAAAGGCTTGTTGGGAGGTTTACAGGCAGCGACAGTCATCTTTGTCATGATTCAGAGATACAGAGTCAGAGCCAAGTAGGCAAGGCTTTTCTCTAATACATACAAACACACATACTCATAGTTGTTTCATCTCAGGTAATGCTATAGTTTTTTTGTTTTTCATCTAAAATCTGTAAAATTGTAAACCTATCATTATTAGATTTTCCATTGACAAGGTGTTAATTGCATTGAACTCATCACTGGGAAAAAAGAAAACATGTCACATTTACTTCATTAACAGCTCCCCCAAGTGGTGAGAAGTTAGAATCACCTGTCATCATGAACTGTGTGCGTGTCATGTGTGTACGTGTCATGTGTGTGTCGTGTGTGTGCGTGCGGCGTGTGTCCAGGAGACTGCAGGTGTCCGGATCCATGGCTTGGCTGCATCATGGAGGATACAGGGTACGTACTCATTTAAAATAAATTAATCAGTTAGATCACATCCTTTCACTTTTACTAATGTAAAACATGTTCAAGTTATGCATCTAAAGCTTTATTGATAAGTTGTGAATGATTTTCTTTTCTTTTAAACTTTTCCTGCAGTGATGTAATGACACATTTAATGGAGTATCAAATGTAAAAGTACCTGACTTTATCTTTATTTAGATAAACAAATATGAACAGGATGTTGTTTGAAACATTTCCATATTCTGATGTTGATGGTTTTTCTCTGATGTTCCAAAAATAGGGAATTCTGCTTTTGTGTTTTCTTTACCAATCAGCTACTACCTGCCCAGGAAGTTTTCTCGCTGCAGTATTGACGAGTACATGCGCTTCCTCCAGGAGGGAGGAGGCAGCTGCCTCTTCAACAAGCCCAGCAAGGTGAGACACTGAGTCAAATTTGTCTTCTTAACTGTAAGTTCATTTTTACAATTTTTTTGTCAGTTAAAGAACAAAGCAAACCCTGTTAAAGACCTACTGAATTCCACATCGGTAGATTCTTGTTCCATTTGAACACGAACCAACAAGTGTTTCAAATTTAAGAATAGTAAGCTATGCTTTGTCGCAGTCAGAGTTTTGCAAGCAATGAAATTTACATTCATTCAAAATAAAGTAGCTTTAATTTACAGGTCTATAGTGAACTGTATTGTTCAACTCAATGGCTTCCTTACGTTATTTTTTGTTTAATCAATAGCTGTTAGACCCGCCAGAGTGTGGCAATGGATATGTAGAGCTGGGAGAGGAATGTGACTGTGGATCACTGGTGGTGAGTAAAAAGCTCAAATTAACTAATAGCTTATTGAAATATATTAATATATGATTGGTAAAGTTGATATTTAACGACATGATGAGGGATCACATTCTTTTCTTATTCAACTCTGTCAGCTTTCGAGTCTGCCATTTCCCTCTAAGGAGAAACAAGAATCGTTGTCTTTTCTAGAATATGTGGCTCCACAAGTATTTTTTTTTTTTCAATGCTGTCAGTTGCGTAAGTTCAGGACGTCAGGAAAGACTTGAGGCTTAACATCCTCACGCTCATGATGTACGATTGTGTTATAATCCTGTAGGAATGCGCCCGGAGTGGAGCCAACTGCTGTAAGAAGTGTACACTTACCCACAATGCCATGTGCAGCAATGGGCTCTGCTGCAGGGACTGTAAGGTGAACATACTTTTGGTTCTTTCCTGTTGTTCGTCGAGGGCTTGATTGACTCGTCCTGTCTCACTTTCTCTGTTTCATATCGGATGTATTTGTTGTTGTTTTTTTCTCTCTTCTTCTGTGGTCATGTGACAGTACGAGCTGAGAGGGACGACGTGCCGTGATGCTGTCAACGACTGTGACATTCCTGAGACCTGCATGGGCGACTCCAGCCAGGTACAAGACGCCCCCAAACACAATCTTGTACAATCACAAAAATACATAAATATAATGCACAAATCTGAAATTCAACGTGACTCTGACTGGACAGATGATCTTCTTCCTCTTTCAGTGTCCTCATAATGTACACAAACTGGACGGCTACATGTGTGACGTCGGCCAGGTAAAGTCATGATATACTGTATGTTAAGCGTTTGTCAGTACATCTCCTGTTACATGTTCTTCTCTTACTGTCTGCCCTCTTCTCGTCATCACGTCCATCCTCCTCTTCCTCCTCCTTAGGGTCGTTGTTATGGAGGTCGCTGTAAGACCAGAGATGGCCAGTGCAGAACTCTGTGGGGCTACAGTAGGTTTGGATTGTATATTGAGTGTAATTTCTCAATTGTTGGTGGTTAAAACACGAATTCCATGGCTGTGGTTGTACGTTTTCCATTGGGGTTACAAGTGATTTGTTATTTTTTAATATAAACACAAAAATAAATGGAAATAATTTTGATCCAAGGAGCCACATTGTCTCCAACATGCCAGATTTGTGTTCTTATATTTTTCCTGGTGTGGGGATATTTTTCCAGCAGTGCTCTCTCCAATCTAGAGAGTTAGTTTAGGACCACCAACAACTTCATTTTTGTCATCAAAGAGAGCATCGTAAAATGTAGATATGGCCCTACTTAATATTTAACTGAAAAGTAATTTCATTTATTGAAAGGTCTGTAGATCTACAGGTCTGATTAAATAATGTTGTGTGTATAGTTTCTTATAGCGGGGTGCAGTTTCAGACATCTTTCCTCGTCAATGGTCCGTTCTGAACAGTTGCTCCTGATGACTGACTGATTCTTCTTTCTGATGACTTTCACTTTTGCAGAGAGATTTCTGTTACGGCCTCAAGAACTTGAAGCATGAAAACAAATCTTTTATATTTTTATTGAAGGATGGCCACGGGGTTGTAGTGCGTTGACTTCAAAGCATCTGTTCTCTCTCTCTCAGACTCAGCTGACAGGTTCTGCTATGAGAAGCTGAACTCTGAGGGGACAGAGAAAGGAAACTGTGGCCCAGACTCCACTGGTCAGGGATGGGTGCAGTGCAACAAGCAGTGAGTGAACAATATAAACCATAAACATCTCATTTGGATCTTTGAATTTTGAGCTTTTTTTTTAAATCACACTTTTACTGTCGCATCTTCTCTCATTTGCCTCCATCAGGGACGTTCTGTGTGGTTTGCTGCTGTGCACCAATCTGACAGATAAGCCGAGGTTTGGCGAGCTGCAGGGGAAGCTCACGAGTCTGACCATCCACCATCAGAGCAGATACCTGGACTGCAGGTGAGGCTGCTTCTCTCTGGTAGCTTGGTCGCTTTAAGGAATTACAAAAGTACATGACGGAAACAGAGGAAAAGAAATCTATGGCATACTATGAATAAACAGAGAGATGGATCCTTAAGCAGAATCTTTTAAAATCTCTGGGAACGGACAATAGTTCATTTGTTGTTCTTTTTGAAATTCATAGGAATTACAGTGTTTGCTAATCATTTTATGGGACAATCGAACCAACAGGGGAGGCCATGCGGTGCTGGATGACGGTTTGGACCTGGGCTACGTGGAGGACGGGACGCCGTGTGGGCCAAACATGATGTGCTTGGAGCGCCGCTGCCTCCCTGTCACCACCTTCAACCTCAGCACCTGCCCGGGCTCCTCGTCCTCACGCATCTGCTCCCACCACGGGGTGAGTCCGTCGCTGCTGTCCCCTCTCAAGATTTTATATTTCCCTTCTGTAACCTCCACTGTTGTCCTGACATAAAGCTCCAATAAAACAAAAGTGTGGTGGTAGTTGATTAGGTCAACGCTCTCCATCGTGTTTCTCCTCCTTGTGCCTCAGACGTGCAGTAACGAGGTGAAGTGCATCTGTGATACAGACTACACTGGGAAGGACTGCAGCGTCTTTGACCAACTGCCCATACCCACCCCGCCAGACGGCCCCGAAAAACACAAAGGTAACCACACACAGTAGTCCTTTAATCAGATGCCTCAGGTTAGTTAAAAAAAAAAATTATGAAATGAACTCACAATTAAATTGCATTTTAATTCATGTTTTCATAAAAAATCTTGTTGTCTTCAAGTGTGTGCAAAACAACAGCTTTGAAATATAGAGATCCAAAAATAGAAAAACCTCTCAGCATAAAGAATGAACAAAACAAATGAAAAAATATGACAATATGCAGAAACAATAGCATCATATTTGGTGATCTGCTGGTTGTTTCTTGTACTATCACTTGTTCTCATTCAGCTTTTAAAGCGATTTTCCACTGTATCTTTTCACTAGATCACGGTTTATTTATATTTGACTCAAAAATAAAACAAAATGGCCAACACAAGAAATAATGGAACATGTCCACAAATTAATATATATGAACCACTGGAGTTCATTCTTGGACACTTTGAGTCATCATTGCCTTTCACTACCCCCAATGACCCCACTTCTCTCATGCTGTTTGTTTCCCTCACCGGCTGACTCCTTCACTCCCACAGGTCCCAGTGGCACCAATATCATAATAGGTGCGGTTGCTGGTGCAATTCTTGTGGCAGCGATAGTCCTAGGGGGAACTGGCTGGGGATTTAAGTAAGAGCTCTGGCATGCCTCCATCTGTGTGTGCCTGCTGTGTTCCTCTGTCAGCTAACACACACGCCTGCGGCTCGCTGCTGAATGCTCCTCTGCTTGCTGTCTGATCCATACTCACGACCAGAGACCATATGGGATTATTTTTAACGCTCGCTGGCGGACGACGTGCAGTATAGAGGGGTCTACCATCTGCTAGGAGGAAGACAGCATGAATGCTAATACTTAATAAACCATCACTAATACTTTTGGCTGTTACGCTCTTCTGTGAAATTACAATCATGACATGAGAGGAGTGACACAACTAATATAGTATGTAGCTATAGTATTTCTTTAATTTGATGGGCCTGTTTGGTCTTTTTTAACTAGTTCCAGCCTGTTAAATGTGAATATTTTTCTTTTAGTGTCAAGCAGGACTAAACATCCTTGGGTTTTCGACTGTTGGTCGCGCAAAACATAATATTCAAAACTCTGAGATTTTTTATATATTCATTATTTACTGATATTTAAAAAAGCAAGGTTAAGTAGTTAATATTCCCAGTAAAGTCATTGTCACCAGTCTAGCCTTTAAAGAGGAACTCCACCGATTTTACACATAAGTCTCTGTACAGGTCCTGTGTGCAGTCTAACTGCATATGTGGGGGAAAAAAAATGATTCAAGATTTTGTGGCTCCTGAGGGTGCTGAGGTCACACTGATAAATTGCCTCAAGTGATGTCATTTGAGTCGGCGCGGAAGTGGACAGTGTTACAGGAGTGTAATGTTATATTGTGGAGTTTACAAATGGCCCAGTACAAGTGACGAAGTGACATAAATGGATAAATACTGTAGATTAACAATTAACTTCATAGAACCTGCTGCCCTCTCACTGTCAGTCTCTTCTCTGTGCGGCTGGATTTGTCTCAGAGTTGCTTTGCAGTGACATGCCTGCAGCATGCAAAAAAACAAAACCAAAAACTGCTTTTCTCTGACTGAAATCTTGATTGTGATGTAGCTTGTGCGATAGCATCAAATCTGCCTGCCAAGCTCCGGGCAAGGGCATGTTTAGTTTTCTGGGTATAACAAAAGGTAAGAAAGGAGATGATGGCTGTGTTTAGTGCTTTGCATTTTAAGGCCTTGGATTCATCGCATGATTGTTTTTTTCCCACACTACATCCAACTCACGTAAAAGAAAACGTGAAAGCCTTAACCGTCTTTGTACTTCACTCGTTCTCTTTTTTTCTTCCTCTCCTTCCATCTTGTGTCTGCCTCGGATCCAGGAACATCCGAAGGGGAAGGTACGATCCCGCTTTTCCGTCCTGATCCCCCCCCCCCCCCCCCCCCCCCCCAAAAAAGATCTGTCCATAATCAGCATTCTTTATGTCAACATAATGCCATCTGTTTTATAAGTATCCTCTAATTCTTTATCGCCTGATCACCCACTACTTTCAGATATTTCTAAGCGCCTACAGTATGTTTTAAATTTAATATTTGTTTGTATCAGGTTACAGTGGCATGGAGCAATGCCACATAACAACGCATTTATATACAGTAGTTTGTGCAGCACAAAACTTAATCCAGCTCAGTCATAATTTCATTTCTACATGGAAACATTTCAGTGTATCTTACTTTGCTTCATTCATATTTTTACTGCATGTCCCCGTATTCCCTTGGCTGCCATTTATCGAATCGAGCTGCAGTGTTGACTTTGTAATGTTCATTTCAAAAGAGTTTCATAATAATTAAAGGTGAACATCTCTTTTAAGTTTTCATTTTTTTCATTATTTTTCTCATTATTTTATGAGTTACCTACGTATTAACTTCAATGATGATGATTAGTCGATTGGAAAAATATCTATAATGACAATAATCATTTGTTGAAGCCCTAACCTGCAACAGTCTTCATCAGTTCATCCTAGCTGTCCAGTTTGAGATTCTTTAGTCTTCATCTTCTCAACTTCTTTCCTCTTCTCTTTCCAGATCTTCAGGAGTGTGAGACATATTTCTCTGTTGTCCTGTCTTCCTTTACACTGTGTCCAGTACGCTCTAAGGAGACGGGGGGAAAAAAGACGACCTCCGTCTACGAGCCATCAGACCTTTTATTTTCCCCTTTCTGACTTTACTGATGCTCTCTCCATGAGTATTTTCTCCTTCTGGAAAGTCAAATTGTGCTTTTTGAACAGAACCCCTGAGGTCACATCCCCACAGATCTGAACGGCTGTCAGGGATCGTCCGGAGACATGTTTTTGTCCCGGACACAGAGCAATTAATTTATGCCGCTTTTTCGATTTTTCCTTTCCCCTTCCACTGGTAACAGCTGATCTTCTGCCATATTGACTGTTATTATGCTTTTTATTTCTTTTAGTGATTTGATGGAAGAAGGCTGTGTACTTCTCCGGGGGCCGGACTTTTTACAGAAGCCTTCTCTCGATAACACATTTAACCTCATGGAGAACACAGTCAACACAGTCGCCTCTCCTCAGGAGTGTGACTTTAACTGCAATAGAAGTGTATAAATATCATACAGAATAGTGAACGCTCACGTTTTATCTAAAGTAGATGAGGGTTATTTTTTGTGTGTAAGGACTTTACAGTACATTCCACAGTAACAGCCACAATTCTCCCTCTAATACTGTCTTTCATTATCTCGCAGTAGTCCAACCCTAAATCAATGCTTCGACATAATATGCATTAATGTATGAATGTATAGTTCACGCCTGCAAGGAAGCTTGTTATGGTCGTATCTCTGTGCTGGTGACATCCAAGTCCTTTGTGCGACACTGCAGTCAGGCTGGCTAGACAGTTGCACATGTATAGACCGAAGGTTTTATCCCACTGTATCATATGTAAATCCATATATGACCAACATGCATACAGGTATGCTGAACATGGGTGCTGATGTACATAGTGTATTATAAGGATGACTCGTTTGGAAAGCAGTGACACACTGCCGCTCTGAATGGAAGCACAAGAAAACCCCCTCCTGCCTCTCAGCCTATACTGCTCGTTTTGAGGATGTAACTAGCTAGAAGCGGATTCAAATCTTTGCAGTTTGTACTTTCTAGGAAAAGTGGAGCTCATCTGGATTTCCAACTTTGTCGTTGGCTACATGCCTGATTATTTGGACTGCAAAGAAGATGTGTGTCTCGCAGTGCGAAGGAAATTTTCAAGTTTCAATGAGCATAGTTAGGAGACCGACACACAGGATGAAGATTTACGACTTAAAACTTGGCTTCTGCGGTATGTACACACACGTGTGCATAAATTACAGAACATTAGAATATGAGGCTGTGTAATGATCCAAACATTCAATCTCGTCTCAACACATACCTTACCTGTGTGAAACAAGGTCTACCTTAAAAAAAAAAATCTAATTCTGCAGCTTTTATGCGCATCACTGTCTCAACTCATCTTCTCTGGACCTCAGGTCTCATATCTGCTATCAGCTTCAGAGAATTCCTGCAGTTTTTAGTTTTTTTTTTAATACAAAGACTGCTTGAGAAGTTTTTTGTTTCACCAGGAACGATAAAGAACTGCAGCAACGGCACAGACGCCAGAGAAGATGATCCATGTTACACTGCCAGTAAACCTACAGTGGCTCTAGAGGAATATGTCAACATTTTGAGTTGAAGTCTTTCACACGGGGAAATCAAGTGTATTCAAATTTACTTTCCTCACTGAAGTGAAGTAGGAGAAGTGAAAATTATACAAAAGAAATTCATGATTTATCGAATCACACTTTATTCCCTAAACACAGTAATATAAAATCTGAAAACACTCAAGGACAGACTTGGCTGAAAGCTCAGGTTACACCACTTGTGATCTCATCGTGGTGGTTGGTCTCATCACAGGTATTTTGGCACCGGGTCACATTCAGTGTGGAAGTCCTGCAGGGAAGTAAACAGAATTATATCAATGACCATGCTCATATTACTGTATATTAAAAAATACATATTAAAACATATCTGAATACCACTGACTGTGTGATCCATGGTGTAAATCCAGATTTAAAAACAAACACCTATAGTTCTGCAGGATGTTCTTACTCCTCTGGCGGGTTCTGATTTCATCTGTATTGTTGCAGCGTCCTTTGTTTCTGTCAATTTGTTCCGCACGGGTTCCTGTAGTTCTGCTGTAGTTAAGAAGTGATCCTGTCCCGAACTTCACGGCATACTTGGACTCTTTGGGGTCCGCGGCCGCTTTACGGCTCGAGAGGCAGGATGGGCGGAACCGCCCTGCTGCCGCCTGCAGCTGCGTCCAGCTGTGCCAACGAGTCAAGCCGCGGGGAAGCAACAGGCGTCCGGCTCTTTCAAAATAAAAGGATGGAAAGAACATTTCCATCAATTATTCCGTCTTATGAGTGGAACTCAAAAGAGACAGACTCATGTCTCAGACAATGCGTAGTGGAAATGACATTAAATGAGTTCAACCTTAAAACATTGCGCATGCCAAAGTGTTTTGAATATATATATATATGTATATATATATAAACATCCTTACTGTCTTCGTATTCTAGTAAAGACAGTACCACTCATATTTTAATGTTCAAAGTTGAAGCATGTGGAGGATATATGATAACCTATGTGTATTACTCCCATTTTCATTGTCCTCCCTTCTCAACCCGTTGATGCTGAAATGTTTTGGTCTTTTAAATTGCGATTCCTATTCACTTTATTCTAACGGAAGTAGTGCGCATGTCTTATTGTGGTGACTTCACAAGAGACGCGTCCCACTTCTAACTCCGACGACCCTCCTTCTCTCTGGTAACAAAAAAAAAAGGGGGAAAAAAAGGAAAAAGTCTGCGCAGGAACCTGGGGATTGTCCACGTTTACAGCCTCAGACGCCGCAGCCCTGCTCCACATCCACAGCCTCGGCCCGGCGCCCCCCCCCCGACTTTTATTTTTCTTATTACTTATGACTGTTGTTCTTGTTTTTTTTTTCTTCAACCCTCCTAAGTAACTTTGATTGAAACTCTGCGAAGATGCTGGGCCTGTTCTTTTTCCTGCTCACTGCGTGGTCCTCCGTGGAGGGCAACCCCAGTCCCGTGTTGGGGGATGTAGTCGTGGACAGATCCTTCATCCCCAAACTCTGCGCCAGGGAGGTGAAGGACGGAGACTTCGTCCGCTACCACTACAACGCCACGTTCGTCGACGGCAAAACCTTCGACTCGAGGTACGGTCACTCGCTTTCTTTTTTCTGTCTGCGAGCCGCAAATGCATTTGTACAAATTGTTTTAATTTGATTTGCAAAGTTGCTCGTCGTGCGGCCCCGGGCCTCACGAGACCAGACGCAGATTCCGCAGCTGAAATTGTAAAGGCGCAGACGTGGTGATGGATTTTTGCAGGTTAGAACAAGTTCGCAGATGCAGCTCCGCGTCCTCCACGCGCACGGTTACTACGCAGTATGGAATTTGATTTTTTTTTTTTTAATTATTTTTGTTTAGAAAATTTCCAGGTATGGAAAAATATTTGTGTTTCTAGACTGAAATCTTAACAGATGTCAATCCCCTTTTCTTCTTTTTTTTTTTTTTACAAAACTACCGATGCGTCTCAATCTCTCGCGTAGTGAGTCATCTTCCCACGTTCAGAGATAAACGTCGCCACGGCGACACACTCTACCTGCAACTACGACAGAGACGTAGTTCGCCTATGACTACGGCGGGCGGAAGGATAAGTAGTTCCTAACAACCGGGCATTATTTAGATTTGTACCGTTGTTTCCCCCGCTGGTGATAAAATACACATTTACCCCCAAATTACTTAGATTTAATATCAATCTTTTAAAACAGCTATCGTCGGAATTGGAAGTATCAATATTTCAATATCAATCCGCAGAATTTCCGTGATTTTCTGTGAATGAATTGAGACACTTTTACTTTTATAATAATGTTAGAATAAACGACTTATTAATAATTAGTATTCATTTATATAATCATATTTAATTAAATAACCCCTCCAGTCACGTTTTGAAGTATATACAAATAATCTGCTATGCTTAATATTTAGTTTTACATGGTTTAACCCCCAAAAAAGGTTTCACAAAAACCCCTCTGGAATGGAGGTGGAATCCATTCACTCTCTCTCCCTCATTCAGGAATTCTGAGATTAGGCATATTCATGATATGCAAATAGCTCAGGCCACGCCCCTGCCCACCAAAGCTGCTGACCTGTGCAACAAAATGGCTAGTGGTAATCTTAGGCGAGATTCAGCCATAAAACTTAAAATAAAACATAAATAATTTAATAATCATCTCACTATTTGTACCCGGATGTCAAATATGATCTGAAAAAATCTACAGAGAAGAAGGAAATACGAGTCTGGAAAAAGTATGGAATTTTGAAATGGAAAATGTGTAGGAACCCCCTACATCGGCCCACTTCTGACATCTTCCCTTTGTCCTCCTCGACGTCCTCCGGGTTTCTCTCTCATGCAGCCACCAGAAAGGAGACGCCAAGGTCGGTCGGATCGGTGAGGGTCGCCTCATTGCCGGCATCGATAAAGGTCTGCAGGGCATGTGTGTGAACGAGCGCCGGACGATCACCGTGCCTCCTCACCTGGCCTACGGCAGCACTGGCGCAGGTAAGTGATGCGCAACAAGTGGACATTCTTGAACAGATTAATCGATTACGAAAATAGTTGCTGATTAATTTAGTAGTCGATTAGTAATCGATTAACTGTTGCAGCCCCGTGTTTGAGGGTTTCAGTAGGGGCCCACAGCTCATTTCTGCACTGGGGCCACCTAGAGGCGTAGCTGTATATTGCATCTTTAGCGACTATTGAAAGTATCTGCAGGTGAAATGAAAAAAGTCAGGAAGTAAAAGTAAGACTTAATTCTATGGCACTTTAATAGATCAGATGTCACAAAGTCCTTTACGATAAAAGAAGAACACAAACTAAAGTTGCAATATGGACAGAAAACTTTGTTGAGCACCGGTAGAGGTAAATAAAGTCAAAGCAATGCAACCATGAGAGATTTGTAGTCTGTCCCAACATCCTGTTTACTCTGGATTGCATCGCTTGAGAAAACTGGAGAGGCTCTAAGTAGAGCACATGCTGTACCTCCGCCAACCCCCAACAGTCCACAAATACAATCAGGCCGCACCACATTGCGCGCGCACACACACACGCACACACACATTGATTTCATCAAGATCCATTCATTTTTCTCTGAGAAAGAATGGGAAATTCTCTTTTAAAATGTTAAAAGTCCCATATCTTGCGATGTTAAACAAAGTTAAATAAATAAATAATTCCCGGATCCTAAATGACCTGTATCGTCTGGTTATCACCACTGATGATTTTTATCTGTTACCAGGTGACGTGGTTCCTCCAGATGCCACCCTGGTGTTTGAGGTCCACCTGTTGGACCTGTGGAACAAAGCCGACCTGGTCGTCACCAAAACCATCACCACCCCCAAAGACTGCAAACGCTCCGTGATGCGCACTGACTTTGTGCGTTACCATTTCAACGGCACCCTGCTCGACGGCACCGTCTTTGAATCAAGGTGAATTCGGGCTCAGATGAGTGTCGGTGTTCAGTGAAGGGAGTTTCCTCTCGAACATGAGATATGTGGGAATTTTATGCATCAATATAGACTGAAGTGTGTGCTTCAGTCTCTGAAACAAAGCCCCTGTCTGAATGACAGTTCTTGTGTGTTTTGTGCTGTCACACAGGTATGTTGTCTGTGTGAAGTTATGTTTGACTTTGCGCTTGTCTGAGCCCTACTGTACGTAGCTACATGAGGAAGCAAACCCAAGACTCATTAGTAGGTGAGGGCTGGCTGATCAAGGGCCTGGACGAGGGCCTGCTGGGCATGTGCGTGGGAGAGATCAGAAACATTATCATCCCACCTTTTAAGGCCTACGGAGAAAAGGGATCAGGTGAGTGCAAATCAGAAAACTGATTGGTTAAAATAAAAAAAGTAGATTTTTAAAAACATTTTATTTCCTGCTTTGCAATCGAAACCTGAAGTCCAGCGTAGGTCAGAGAAATAAAACATTGAAACAAGGACATAGAATCAACAGGCAGGCAAAATCGTCTCATCAATAAAATGCCTATTATATATTTTATTCACACCAATCAAAGCACCATTGTGGATTTTTTTTATTATCACTACTAGTGATAATAAAAGTAATAATATTCTTTGTTTATGGAGCAAAAAAAAAAATACTGAAAGAAAAATCTCATTTGTAAATGTTTTATGAGGGAGAAAACCGATTTTACTAATTTGCTGGTCACAGTGCAAGTGTACTTTGGTCAGAAGCTGAGAATGTAAAAACAAAGTTAGTTTACAAGACATCTGGAGATTTAGTCAAATATTTTCACAAGGTAAAAGACCAGCAAACTTATCCTGTAAACATTTATTTTTAAAAAAGTTACTTAGATGCTCATACGTTGGAAAATAGATTTTTAAATTCATACTTCTAATTTAAATATACGTTGTTACCTTGTGTCTTGCAGAGACACATACAGGGAAGATAACACCAGTTTTATTAGCAGAACAAGTAATAAGTTGCCTATGAAGTGTGAATATTTATTTTGCTTCACCTCTTTCTGGTCACCAGGCACAGATATCCCCCCCCAGGCGACCCTGGTGTTCAATGTCCTGTTGGAGGACATCCACAACCCGAAGGACAACATGACCATCGAGCACCAGGTGGTGCCCGAGTCGTGCACTCGCAGGTCCGTCGTCGGGGATTACATCCGGTACCACTACAACGGTACCTTTCTGAACGGAAGAACCTTTGACACCAGGTGAGCCCTTAGGTCCCACTGACAGTGAAGAGGATTGTAGCGGGGTCAACGGCTATTTTTTATAAAACCATCCCATTTTAACACATCACTGTCCCCATCTGCCCACAGCTACCAGAGAAACGGAACATACAACACCTACATCGGGATGGGGTATGTGATTGCGGGCATGGACCAGGCCCTGCTGGGAGTCTGCGTTGCGGAGAGGAGGAGGGTCATCCTCCCCCCTCACCTGGCGTATGGAGAGCAAGGAGCAGGTCAGTTACTGTGTACCCCCTGCATGAGAATGACTACCCCAAGTTGACTTTTAACAAAAAATCCTTCATTTCATAGATTTGTCCTCATGCTTTGACAGGATAAAGTGATAATAAAAACCTGGCTGGTGCAGAAATTCTATTACTATATTTAAAAAAATTGTTGGCAGTTGTTGTTCAGCGAATATTACAGCTCAAACAATGAGAACAAATGAACCAGATACCAAATATTTGCAGCTCTTACTTTCTTACGTTTGAGGATTTGACACTTTGTTTTACTTCACTGTCCAATCTGATATCCCGGGATATTTCGTTCAGTTATTTGGAGAAACAAAAAGTAACAATTAATTTAATGGACCAGTTATGTATCACTGAAAAACATGCGACCTATCCCACCTCATGGGCTGTAATGAACTTGTGATCTAGTTGAATCTGTTTTCCCAACACTGAGTTACCAAATAGATGAAACTGTTTTCTGTGATCTTTCCAGGCGACGTCATCCCTCCCTCAGCTGTGCTCGTCTTTGACATTCACGTCATCGACTTCCACAACCCCAATGACACGGTGGGCATCCACACCACGCACAAGCCCGACGTGTGTAACGACACCACCGCGGCCAACGACCTCGTCCGCTACAACTACAACTGCACCCTGATGGACGGCACGCTGCTCTTTTCCTCGTGAGTCACCCGGACACACACAAACACTCTCAAGTCTCGTCGCTGCAGATTTTCAGAACGGCACAAACACACACATTTTACACATGTTCCCTTTTCCCATTTGTCTGATACGTAATCAATCACTGTTCTCAGGCGCGACTTTGAGAACCTTCAGGACGCAGTGCTGGGGGCAGACAAAGTGATCGACGGGCTGGACCAGGGCCTGCGCGGCATGTGTGTGGGAGAGAAGAGGTTGGTGACGGTGCCTCCTCACCTGGGCCACGGAGAACGAGGAGGTGAGACTTAAGCTTCGCCCTCATAACCATGAAGCATCACACACCATCACACTGTACTTTTATTTATTTTTTTATCAGGTTTGATTATTATTCTTCAGTAACGAAGCTCGTGCTCATTTATCAATCTCCAATAGCTCTTATTAGGTTACATCTGAAAGCGGTTGTTTGTTGAAATCAAAGTAAACTTTTTTCACCATAGTTTCATAAGATTTTCATCACTAACTGAATAAATGTACTTACACTAACAATGATATGACAGTATCAGTCTTTTCTTTTCTTTTCATGTAGAACTGAACAGGTTTCTTGTCACACGTCTGGATTTGATCTGAACAAATCTTTATTTCAGTATTTAAGTACATTTTGATCATTTAAAAGATCAAATTTCTCAAAAGAGATAAAAGATCTGATTGAAAAGGCTGTAGGTCATTGTACCGTAAGATGTCTACGCTTCTCATAACCCTAAATGTTTTACACTACACCATCCTGTCAATGAATAAAAAAATCAGAATAATGCATATATATATATATATATATATATATATGTATATATATGTATATATATGTATATATGTATATATACACACACTTCACTTTGTTGCTTTTTGTCTGTCAGCCGATGGTGTGCCGGGCAGCGCTGTGTTGGTCTTTGACATTGAGCTGGTGAGCTTTGAGAAGGGAGTGCCCCCTGGTTACCTGTTCGTGTGGCTCCAGGACACTCCGGCTAACCTGTTCGAAGCCCTGGACATCAACAAGAATGAGAAGGTTCCACAGGAGGAGGTGGGTAACAGCTGACAGTATAATCATCACTATAATCTCTACTCACACGGTCACTTGTGACATCGTTGCTCCCCCTGTTACTTTAGCATGTTGTTAACTTTTTTGTTGTTGTCGTATTAGGTCTAGCAGCTTAAATTGCATCTTTTCAATTGGTTAAAGATGTTGTGTGCAGTTGTACTCAAGCACTGCGATGCTGTTATTAATCAGTAATGTTCCTCTTTGACCCTCTGTAGTTTGGGGAGTTCATCAAGCTGCAGGTGGCAGAGGGCAAAGGTCGCATAAAGCCTGGAATGACCATGGAGCAGGTTGTAGTCGACATGTTCGAGAACCAGGACCGAAATAAAGATGGCGTGATCACGGCCGACGAGCTCAAACTGAAGGTAGAGGAGGACAAGGAGAGGGAAGAGGCGAGGCACGAGGAGTTGTAATGAGGACAGATGTTTTTTTAATTTGAATTTTAATGCTCTCTCAGGAATAAACCCAAACACCTTAAAAACAAGCAACGAGAGACTTTCCCCCAAACAGCGTCAAGGTTTTATTGGTGGACTGTTTTTTTTTTTTTTATGACAAGAAAATAGTGCAAATGATCTTTTTTTGCGGAGTGTGTGAGTGTTTGTGTTTGACAGTTGTATTTTCAGAAAACCAAACAAGCACCTTATTTGTCCCTGAAGTCACATGGATTAAAATGTGAGAAAATTAACATGGTTTCAGTTGTTTTCCTACGACTTGTAAACACTGCATAGAAAATCATCTGACATCTGAAATAACGGCAAGTGTATTCCTGAAAAAAAGAGGTTTACCGACAAATGGATAAACTATTTAATGGTTGATTTTATTGAGGGGAAAAAACAACAATCCCACGGTTTTTAAAGAAAGATGCAGAAATTACACTTTTCTCATTATCACACTTAAAGGAAAAGTGCACCCATTTCTTAAAATAAGTCTTAGGGCCTTCTACTGCGTAACACAGCCGAGACTCTGGCTGAACAAATCATTGATTAGAATTGCAATGTGTGTAATGTAGGCACCAGGTTTTTACGAGGATTTTTTTTTTAACCACACTGATATCTGAAATAAACTGTTGTTAGTAGCTAATGCTATCCTATACAAACAACCAAAATCAGTTGTGGTTGCAATATTTCAATCACCAATATGTGGCAGATTCCTGATTTTTTTTTCTAATGATGTGATCACATAGGCGGGTGTCTGGCTTTAAGAAATGTTGCAACTCTGCATCAAAAAATGAAAAGATAATGTGCAGTTTCTGAAAAAGGATGAAAAAACAAACAAATATTCTTAGCAAAGGAGGAGGAAATGCCAGGGAAAATGTTTGTTTTTTCAGCAGTAGCAATTTAAAAGATGCATTTCTCCGTTACAGTACAAATGTGTGGTATTTATGTCGGACATGTGAGTTACTAGTAATACTGAGGGAATTCAGTTCTTTACAGAGAGGAAATCCCAACTTGTGTTAAATAAAATTACATTTTTAACAAGGTTTTGGTGAGGAGCAACATATACAAGCTTCAACGTTAAGTCCTTTTGTACAGCAGACAGTGATTCAGTTGAAAGACACACAACCCAGATTGCACAGTACATTTCACTGTCACATGTTAACAGAGGTCATAACTATTAATTCATTAATTCTAATAAATAGCTTATTGACTCATAGAATCACTGTCATCTAAGGATTCACGTGTACAGTGTGTGTGGCATCGAGTCTGGGGCATCGAGTTGCGCACTGAGGTTAAACACAGGGGAATTAATATAAAGATGAAGAGTCGATTACAAAATGTCTTACATCTTTGTTCTTGCATGAGCATATTTTAAGACTTGAATAAAAATCTGTATATGTGAAAACACACACCATGGTTGTTTGTACTGAGATTTTAAGGAGGTTGCTGATTTGTTTTAACCCTGACTCTCTGCAAAGCTGAAATAAATCTAAAATTCTACAAAACTAATCTGCAAACTAATGACCCAATTTAGATCCTTTAAACATTTCGACTTTGGTTCCATGATTTTTTTGGTTTTTTTTGCAAATGCAAGTCAAAACATGTGAATGTAACAAATAAAAGAGAGTACAGTGTGTCTGTGTGTGTCTGTCTGTCTGTCTGTCTGATTTGCACCTTGAACCACTTTAACGGTCCAGTTTCCAGGTCTTGTTTGAGGTAAGCGACAATTGCCCAGCATGCAACACTTGTAACAGGAGAGAACAAGTCCATCTTT
This sequence comes from Scophthalmus maximus, assembly GCF_022379125.1. Classification (NCBI taxonomy): domain Eukaryota; kingdom Metazoa; phylum Chordata; class Actinopteri; order Pleuronectiformes; family Scophthalmidae; genus Scophthalmus; species Scophthalmus maximus. Next base: position 13,646,782 of record NC_061530.1, read on the forward strand.
GTGTGTCTCACTTGTTGTTACCCGATGAGGTAATGTACCTGAGGATGCCGTTCGGAACGTCCATCGTCTCGTCTTTCACCAGCACAATGTCGAAGGAGTTGATGTACGACTCTTTCCTCTCGTCCACCTGAGAGACGCAAAAAGGACGGACGATGACGAACCCAGCGTCTAAAACTACACACACACCAAACATTTGTCCGTTCACTGACCTGGTCATTCAGGAAGCCGACGGTCAGGACGTTCTGGGGCTCGGACACGCCGCCGGCCATGGCCAAGTCTCCGAGAGAGTCCCCCAGCAGCAGTACGTTGGGTCGGCCCTGCAGCTCCCTGAGGCCAGCGGCGTGTGACAGAGCCCCTTCTCCCTTGTTGAAGATGTGGATCAGTTCGCCTTTGAAGGCTTGCAGGACGCCCTTATTAACAAGACAGTTTGAATTTAGCTTATTGCCCCTTTACATTTTTAGTACCTACTTTTATATTATTACTACTTTATATACCAGCAAAGTTTGATGACCTCTGATCGATCTCTGGCCCTTTTTACAATATTTACAATCACACAGCCGACAACCTTTTGTTCCGCGATCAACGTACAACTCATTTCATACAATGATGAACAAGATGTAAAAGATGCATGTAAAGGCAGCTGTGGTCCGACTCACAGTTTGGTCAAAGTCCATGTAGTTGGAGATGATGTGGATGTTGGGATGGAACACGTGGTTCTGTCGGATCACCTCCTCCAGCACGTCTCCGACACCGGCCGAGAGGATCAGCATAGGGACCCTCTGCTCGACAAGACGATCGAAAAACACTTTGTAGCCGTCCCTAAATACGCACACACACACACATTATATTACACGCATCAACTAATGACTATCTGAGCAGAAAGATTTGCAGTAATTGTGATGCGTAAACATGAGAACAACTGAAGAATATTTCACACGATAAATGAACACTGCTTTAAATTAAAGAAATTATTTGTCTTAAAATTTCTAAGGTCTAAGTAAGTATTTAATGTCACTAAAGCCCAGTGACTCTTTTCAACCAGTCTATAATGAGTTATAACATTTGTAGGTGTTATTGGCAAACTCAATATGGAATTTAATCTGCGTTCACCTAAGCATAGTGCTGGATTCCTTGACAGCCTGGGAGAGCAAGTCCTTTCTGATCCTCTGCTGAATCAGCAGCTCATGAACTTTGATCCACCTGTAGATGGCAGCACAAGACAAATCCTCCTCATCAATGAGCTTTATCTTTTAGAACACAGGAAATTGATAATAAACTAAATAATAATCCTAGTTTTTCAGAAAAGTTAGGTGTGTGAACAACATATTAAAGTTGATGTTTACAGTATGTTCTATATTAGAAGTGGATGTTTCCCAGCCCTGGAATCAACTACATACAGTTTACTTACAATGAGGCAGTATTCTTATCTAAGTCCTAAAAATATATGAAGAGAATCCAGTTGGACAAATAACACAAAAACATGTTATTTTCATGTACATACTGAGTATATCGACTTGGATTTTTGGACCGTTGCTTTTACAAAACAGTTTTGACTCTCATATTTTTTATTGCTTTATCGACTGAAAGTTTCTGCCATTATTTCAATCAATCTGTCTGTTTCTTACCACTCCACCATGAGAGGCACCTTCTCTTCAACACTCCGTCTTGCATCAATCTCTATGGGGTAGTAGGTGTTCAGCAGCTTCTTTATCTGCAATGGACCAAGACAAAATACGGAAAAATAAATTAAGATCTAACTTAATGGGATGTATCAGCACATACTTGTTGGTTAATATTGGAGTGATGGGTTCAAAATTTACTTGTTCTGTTGAAACTATATACTTATAGTCCCTAACCCTAACCCTATGACTATAGCACACTTACCTTTTTAGTGCAGTCTTCATTAACCAATAACCGGTTGTTCAGGATGTCTGCGGAAGCCAGCAAAACGGATTTCAGAAAGGCACAAGACAGTCATACGAACATCAACCCAGTGGCAAAAGGGGAAGCACGCACAAATAAATCCTTGATTAATTTAACCAGATGCGCAGACTCTACCGAATCATAACGACACTGTTTGGCCATGACGCCGATGATCTCTGTGGCCTATGTGCTTACTGTGGGTCGAGGGCACTCTCTTGCCGTTGTGAGCGAATCTGGTCAGCGTCATGTCAAAGTCTGAGATTACCTGCGAAGACACGACTGTTATGAACGGAAAATAGAGCTGGCCACTGAGCCAGCATGAATCATTCAAACACACGTCACATCTTCTTAAGTTACACCCTGCCCGCCAAAGTATACGTTTTGCATTTCTCTATTTATTCATGAAGGCTCACTGCTGTCTGATAATATGTTATTACAGTATCCTGTCCTCTTGCTATTCCAGTCCCTGGGCTTTGCTTATGCTTTATACATTCTCCGTACAGTGTCTGGTGTTCAAATAGTGGAGATAATATAAGCTTTCCTAGGTTGTGCACGTGATGATGACTATTCAGTGTAAACATTCAACCTCTTTATATCCATAAAAACCTTGTGTTCTGGGATCATTTGTGATATTTGATTCAGATTACATGTTTGAAACGCAACCCTGCTCCACCCATGGCTCCTTCACCCATTCCACTCACCTGCAGGCTGCCTGCACCTGCTTGCTGCATGGCCTGGATGGTCTCCTCCACTCGGCTGTGCTCCCTCATCAGCACAGAGCAGTTGGCCATCTCTGGGATCTGAACAGAAAAGAGTTGTGTGTTTATCCACACGAGTCCCATGGAAGGAAAGAGAGCAGACAACAAGGAGAGCGATGGGGGCAAAGACAGTCTCCAGGGAGGATTTTCTTTAGTGGAATATGTTACATGCTTCATCACACAAAGATTATGTTTTCTGTCTAATCACGTCTCATCTTTCTGTATGCATAAATTCACGTTAAATGCTGCAGACACTGAACAGAACAGAATTATATTTACTTTGCTACGTAGAATTTCTGAAACTAAACTCCCATTCTTCTTTTCCAGGGTTTTGGTCAGCTGCTGCCAGATGGCCAGGATGCCCCGCACCGGCGTGTAGATCCAGGGAATGATCTGTATGTAAACAGCCAAGAAGAAAACTCATGGATACAACTATGGAGAATAAATATTCCAATAACAAAGGAAAAATGTATTAATATTAACTTGAATTTAAACCGAATCAAGCTACCCCTATTATTATTCCCTATTGTTGCAGTATACAAATATTTTTACCTCATTTTTTAACATACATACAGCTAACAGCTACTCAGTTCAATAAGGTGAATCTGTGTATTCACAGGGATTTCAGGCCATATGTTTTACCCGTTATACAAAACTACCATGTGTGAAAAATGGTGCACGAGTTCCATGCTAATGGATAGATCCATTCGCTGTTAATAGTCCGGTAAGAGCTCTGGGTTTGCCTCTAGAGGGAATAGTTACAGTGACCACAGGCCTTGTTGTGACAAAGAGTTCCTTTATTATTCCTTTGGGAGTTTGCATGTGGTTTCTCAGAAACTGTGCTCGTCTTTCCGGATGGTGGTGTCGCTCCAGTTTTGTACTTTCAAATGTGGGAACCCAGCGTCTCACCTCTGTGTCTGCGTGTGGGATTGACTCCCTGTTACGTGCGATGAAGAGCCCAGTTCACAGGAGTGAGTGCGTGCCTTTGATCCTATGATCGTGGCCTCGTCGGGGGATTGTGTGATAGGATTTCAATTGGAGGATTATCAAAACATTTTGGAATGGACATTCAAACTGTTCAACATTACTCACCAAACAACAAGCATTTTGGTAAACAATCAACACGAACAACACAACTCTAGCAAGTAAAATTCACACAACTGCAGCGACTGTAACACAACTCAGAAACACTATTGCTGGCTTTTAGCAGTCAGCTTTGAATCACATCATTAAAATAGACAGAAGACAACTTTCCACACACACACACACACACTGATAAATAGAAACACTGACAGAGTGTACATAGAGGCATGGCCTTTCAAATAATAATAATAATAATAATAATAATAATAATGTGTTTGGCCTTAAACACATCATCCTTACTAATTTTATTAGTCTCCTCGCATGTTTAAAAGTCCAACCCGGATGTTTACAAGCACTCACCATTTTCAAACGGAGAAGTCCGGTCTGAACTACTGTCCAGCGCTAAAATACATCGTGCTATAAGGACAAGCAGTTGATATCTACAAAAACATATTGAGAAACTGATGGAATAGTGTCTCTGTTTTCCGTCTACAGCTGGTTTGAATGATGTGTTTACGTTCTCCCTGTTTGCATCACCCGCGGCGTTCCCACTGAACCGTGCACTCAGCGTACATGGTTCCGGACGCATATTAGTTCCTACTGCAGTGCGTTCGACCGTGTACTGTATGTGAAATAATGACTTATCCATTGTTACCATAACAATCCTGATTATATTAACAACATAAACAACCAAATTTGACATTTTGATACCTAATACTAAAATAAAAAAAAATGAAATTGAGACCTAAATCTCTTAACTATGATTTACCGTGAACCGAGAAAAGATGGGCTGGAGCCAATCCCAGTTGACATTGGGTGACAGTCGGGGTTCACCCTGGACAGGTCACCAGCCTATCGCAGGGCCACATACAGAGACGGACAACCATTCACTCACACATTCACACCTACGGTCAATTTAGAGTCTCCGCTAACCACTACACCACCGTGCAGCCCTGCCAATTCTATAATGAGCTTAAAAATAAATATAATGATGTGTTTGTATAATGATGTGTTCTTTGTTATTAACAAAAGAATTTAGGAAAATGTTACAGCAAACGTTAAAAGCCTTCACTTGTATCAACAGATGTAAACTGTTGCAGTCTACAGTTGCCTTGCACTGTAGGCTGCAACAAGAGCTCTGTTTATTTAGCATTAATTTGTTTACATTTTTGGAAAATTAACAACAACAAATTAATTTTAGTGCATTAACCTTTATTGCAGTGTCTATACACATGCAGCTCTTGCACATACAAATGCAATGACACCATGTCAGATGGTACATTTGGCTGCATGAAATCAGGATGTATAACACTGGCAAATTACATTTTATCCAAAATTACCTCTTATCAAACTGGGACTTGAAACTATGTGACATTTATATGTTACTGCCAAAATGTAACTGCCTGTTGTACCCTGTAGTAATGGAAACTGGCAATTTTTTTTATTGAAAAATGAAAACCTCCAGTTCCGCAACTGAATGGAATCATTCATCAACCAGTGCTGTTCACATTATGTACAGTGTGTTAGTGGAAAAATGTTAGGTTCACCATGCCTAATTAGATCATAGCTACAGACAGCTTGGCTGCAGATACCACAGGCACGAGCAATTTCAAAAGTTTTAGATAAACACTGATCCCAGCAACTGGTCCACACAACACTGAGTTACAAGACTGGATTTTTAAAAAAAGTTAAAGTTTAACTTTCATGGTCGTTAAGTGCAGGGAATGCAATTAAAATCAACTGCATCAATAAGGAACAGTTGAGAGAACATCCACAAAGAAGCCTGTTTTGTTTAAATGTGTTTCACACATTTCAGCCTTTCCACAGTTCTGCCCATGTGTGAACATACAGTTCGCTCTTGGTGACTCAAAAGAAGATGCAGAACCAATTCTGCAAGAAGTACGAATAGTCCAGTGAGACAACCAGCAAACTAAAAAATACTCAACAAACTTTGGTCACTGAAATAACAACATTAAATAGGATAACAGAAGTTAAAATTAAATTAGAATAACCGAGAGCTTCTGCCAAAATTACTTCTCGTCATTATTATGGTGGTATTTGGTCTAACTTTCAAGATATGCAACAACTTGTGAAATCAAAATATTGGTATTTTAATACGGCTATACTATTTAAGAAAGATATCACTCACAAGAAAATATCCGAAAAATCGTATTTGGACATCTTCAGGAGTTTGCCGCTCACATTTCCTGCTACATCCCTACCTGGGACATTTTCCAGATATTTTACCAGGGGGCTGGGAGAAAACAGTTTCAGACAATGTCCTGAGGAACATTTGCGTTCTCACATTTAGCTCCTCCAGAAAAGTTCAGGAAAAATGTCCGGACTTTCAGTGCTTGTCTGAAAGCAGCAATTCATACACATCCATTTTGAATTTCAAAACAGCATTTTTGCGAATCTGTAGAAACTGTTTTAGTGCAAAAATGTATTAAGCAGGCTTTGAGCACCCTGTTCCCCAGTGTGTCCTTTTGATTCATACTTATCTCCTGTTACGAAATTATGGTCTCCTTCAAGTGGTGCACACAAGATTAATCAATAAGACTATCAACCAGGTGTTTAAATCCTTACAGTGCAAAAAAGGTCAAATCATGGTATAAGTTGGAGGTAGAAATGATGTAAGGCCAAAATGAGAATGCAAATTCTTACTTTTTTTCTATTTTGGCTATTGGAACAGTGTAAGCTTTGGCCCCAGGTGAACCCATGCAGACGATAAAAGCCTTACCTCAATAGGAGCAAAAAACCATACAGAAATCTTGGGATAACAACAAGGCATTTCTCAGCGCACAAAGTGCTTACAAGACAGTACTATACATGGCAGGCGAGTCAGAACGTCAGAGTCAATGTCAACATTCGATCTGAGACTGCAGCTGCCTCCGCAGGGTGAGGGTGCGCCGATGGAGCTGCTGCATCTGCTGCATGCGGTCTCGCTGGCGAGCCAGGTTCTGGGGCATGGGGTAACGCTGGCAGCCGTAGAGATACTGGTACGGGATGCGAACGTGGCAGGCCGCTGCTCGGCAGCGAGGCTGAGGTATGGGCGGCAGCAGCATCCAGCGCTTCTTTTCGGCACAGTAACGGTAGACCTCCTTGCGATACTGCTTGTCCATGTTGTTGCTGTTCCTCCATCCGCCAATGACGAATATGTCCTCACCCAGGTGGCAAATGGCAGCACCCTCCATGCCGAGGACCTCCGGGGGGAGGCTGTCGAGGATGTCGTCGGAGATTTTTCTGCTCGTTTTCTGCCGAGCAGACTCTACTGTCACGTCGTAGTTCTTGGGGCAACAGGACGCCGTGTGGTAGAAGTTGGTGGAGGCGACGGCCATTTGAAAAACACAGTAGTTATCGATGAGCGGTAAGGAGTCCACTTCCTGCCACACGTGACTCTCTGTATCGTAGCAAGTGGTCACAGTGCTCAGTCCGTCCTCGTGGTCCATGTCTACAGGGGTCCGGGCCATTACGTACACATAGCGGTCCTCCACGCTCACCGTTTTCACGTCTCGTAGGATTTTGGGTGCTGGCTCCTGATTATGCCACTGATCCTGCTCAGGCTTGTAGACAGTAACATCCTTAAAGCCAGGACTGAAGTTTCCGTGACCACCGATGCTGTAGAGAATGTCCTTGACACTTGTGAGGCCAAAAGAGTGCTTGCGGTAGCTCAGGCTGCTGACCTGCTCCCAGCTGTTGAGGTTGGGGTTGTAGCGCTCCACCATCTTGGCGAAGCCCGGCTCCATGGAGCCTGCCACATAGACATGGCTGTCGGTGGCTGCTATGGCATGTCCATCAAGGTGGTTGTGAATGTGAGGTAGGTTGACCCAACGGTCCTCAGCGACAAAGTAGCCCACACACTCACTCATATACTCTCCGCCTTCTGAAACACCACCCACCACCATGATTACATCCATGTTCTGGCCAAAACGTGGCTGGATCGCCGCCATGTAGGAGGCGCAGAGCTCTAAATCAGCTGACTTGAGGCTCTCAAAGTGAACAGCGTGCACTTCAAGGGTGTCAGACACCAGCTTCTGACAAGATGCATTGTTTGCCACTAAGGGCTCCTTTCTCACCACCTGTGTCAGGACGGTAGGAGCAATCTGTGGCAGCCTTAAAAGCTCGAACAGCTCCTCAAAATGCGTCTCTCGCTCCTCCTTGTCATGCTGCACCCATTTCACGATGGTCTCAAACAACTCCTGTTCAGAGTCCACAGTGATTTCGGAGTCGGACAGCCAGTCTCGCAGCAGGTGAAATGGCAGCGTGTAGAATTCCTCGTTGCGGATAACTTTGTTGAAGTTCCTTCTAATGGTCTTGGCAGCTCCCAGGGCCAGCTGGTCCAGGGTGTACATGTGGGCGAGGCTGTGCACAGCGACACAGTTGGACAAGCTCAACTTCTTCATCAGGAAATCTCCACAGAAGTTCTTTAGCTGCACCAACAGGAACCTGAAAGTGTGAATAAATGAGTCATTGTCTGCCAACGGGTTCTTAATTGTAGCCAAAGAATGTGAGCAGACGATTTCCGTGAGCAGTAAAAATAGACTGACAAAATGTCTACATACAGGACAAAGAAATATTAGATCTCCCTCAGCATCCAGTGTATGATCTGTAATTAGCACTGTAGACACCAAGATACTGTCTGCAAGAAACCTTTTGTGTTGTGATTTTCGAGACTCTTGAGGGTCATATTGTCTTGGTGTTCTTGCACTAATATGTGTCTATAACCTTCTTTAAGGGTTTTAAGTTGGTCTTCGTTGGCCTTGGATCAAGTGACAGATTGACAGTCTGCGGAATGCACAGAGCCAGGACCTGGACAATCAAGCAACTCAACAGATTTTCAACATTAACTTTGTCATTGACACCTGCGACTTTAATACTCTGATATGTCAAAAAGTGATGAATGGTGATTTTAATCATCTTTTATTCTGGCAGTTTAGAACTCTGCCCAGGTAGAAGTCGGATGAAGTAATGATAATAATAATGTCCATGTATTAACAAGAGCAAGGTGACAGTTGTCACGCCCCAAACAGGTGCAGCAGAATAATGGAGTTGTCAGACCAGCACAATGTTTACACCATAAACAACAAGTGAAGTTGGTACGACATGGGGTGTGTATAGTCTTTAACAATAAATAAACATGCACAAGGTGCGAATATGAGCTTTACCTATTTCTCAGCTGACAGACTTTGTAAGTACGTAATGGTTGAAACAGGAAAGTCATCACAGAAAATTAAAAGGCATCAATGTTCATGTTTGATTGATTCATTGTTCAAATCACTTTCAAGTTAGTATTGGTCCCTTTGGACAAAAAAAAAGGGCAGATTAATTGATAAATTAGAATCGGCCCTAATTCAATTGATGAATGAACAGGCCTATAGGGCCAAAACCTTGTAGCTCACGGGGTCAGGGGGCCCCCTGGGCTTCACCTGGAAATATCCCAGAAAGAGCCACAAAAGAACTAAAATAAGACGAAAGACCACAAAGAGACAAAATGAACGATCTACAAAGATTAGCAAAAAGATATGAACAAGAGCCGCAAAAAAAAAAAGGACGGAAAACTACAGCAAGAGATGCAAAGAAACCAAAGAGATGCAAATAGACGCTACACACAGACGAAGTAACGACACAAAACAATGTAAAACTGCCACAAAGCGATGCAAAACATATTTAAAGAGACTAAAAATGACTGCAAGGGAGGGAGGAACAAAAGGACCAAAGAACAAAGCTGCGATCTGTGGTCGCTCAGTCTCTTTTGGTGAAGGTGGCCTGGTCCTATGTAGGAAGGGTGGGTGGGGGGGGGGGGGGGGGGGGGGGGGGCCTACCACCTGCCTCGGCCCAGGGGCCTGTTTTGATAGAATCCGTCCATGACGAATTGATTATCACATTATCACATACAGACTGTTACACTTGGTAAGGTTTGGCTGTTGACCTGACTCATATCTTTACTTAAATACAATTTGCAGACTCAATGTTATTGTGATGGAGACCTTATAAAACCACGGGGGGCCACAGGTGTGCACACGTCACACCTGCTGACGTCATGTGGATCCAGACAAGGTGCGTCTCATTTACCTCTAGAAACAAAGGCAGGGCCCAGGTAACTGGCCAACACCTCCATGGATAAGCAAGTGGGAATTGTCTCATTCCGATCAGACGTGTGATTTGAACATGAACAATAGCAACACGAAAGAAAAAATCACCTGTCACCAAGTTCCAGCACTTCATGCACATTCGCGGTGGTCACCGTGATCTCTCCCGTGTACATGAACTGCACGACCCTCCGCACGGTCTCCGGGTCCAGTCCGCCCTCGGAGCTCCACTCCCTGAGCTCCACTCGGCCGCTCTGGGACTCCGAGAAGCGTCCGCCGAGCAGCAGCGCGAAGTAGTGCGACGCCGCGGACAGGACGCAGCGGTGGGCGGACAGGACCTGCACCCGCTCGCCGGAGCAGAACACCAGCGTCACGTCGCAGAACACGCCCGCCTTCCTCTGCTCGTTCTGCCGCCGCGAAAGCTCCGAGCAGTAGGCCGGGCAGGTGAACTCCTCGGCCTCCTCGGGTTCCCCGTCACCTGTTACCGCTCCTTGTGCGCCGCAGTCCTCCGGCCCCGCCGCCGCCGCCGCCGCCATACCGCCGCAGGAGGAGGAGGCGAGTCTCAGGCGAGAGCTCTGACGGAGCTTCGGGAAGAAGTCGTAGGCAAATAAAACACACGTGAACAAACAGTCGATGACTGACATGCATGCGGTGCGTTCACTGCCCCGACTGGAAATCTGTAGCTATCACTTCCGTCTTCAAGAATATATATTCCCGTTTCTCCCCCCCCCTCCCTCCCCCGGGAGAGTCAACGGGAGCCCGTCAGATTCAAGAGAACACGTCCGTCCCGCAGGAGACCGACACGTCCGACACGAAGAGTCCACGATGTTGAGTATTTTTCAATAACACGTATTTTTTTTTTTTTTTTTTAGCGAAATTCAACTTTGTTTATGAAGGATGCACCAGTTGCGCGCATGCGTGTTGTGATGTGTCGAAGTGCTGGTGAGCTGTTGCGTCTTATATAAATCACACTCTCATTCCGCGAGTTATCAGTCATATTAATGTCTGTTCTAAATGATGTCATGTTTAAAGCTCGGTACTTGTTGCCTGCTGTTGGGAAATTCATTGGTATTATACTAAAGCAAATTCACAAAAGGCTCATAAACTGTATTTATGGTTATTTAAAAAAATCTACTGACGCTTTATTGGCCGGTTGAATTTTAACTTATCTGTTTAAAAATGTGATAAAAACAGCTCTTAATTAAACTTTTCACATTTACTGTATTTTAACTATTTTGTTTTGCAAACAGATCAATGGCCTGTTTGACACAAGTTTTGAAAGTCTCACAATATTATACATCTCCAATCCATAAGAAGAGACTCATGTAAAAACCGAGTTAGAGGTTATGCGAATACTCCACGTTAATAAGCATATAAAATGCCGTTATAGCTGCATAAAACTATCAAAGTGGGTTGTAATCCATTCACTGAATGATTGAGTCCTGCTTCACTGTCTTGCAAATATGATACTGTCCAGTTAACAGGTTTTGACTTTTGTTGGAGCTGTTTCAAGCTCCCATATTCAGTATGTCTCCCATTTTACGAAAATAATTCCCAACCGAAGATCACTGAAATCAGTGTTTGGATTATTGAGCATTAAGTACTGTACATGTAGATCCCCCCCCTTCACGGAATTAATTTCTGGCTCATCAGCTGTTCACAGATCACTCTTCTTCACCTTGAACCAATTGAGACATTAAGACATTAAACAGACCAAAGGGAAGTTTGGGGCCCCCTACTGAAGCTGCTGCCCCCGGGACCCGACCCTTGATAAGCGGTTGAAGATGATGATGATGATGATGACACAGACCAAAATGAAAAGGAAAACACTTTTTTTTTATTATACCACTGTATGACATATTACAAAAACAGAGTATTTTTTCACAGTTAAATAAAAACAGCAAAACAAAGATCAAACATAGCAGGCCATAAAGTGGGTAGTTACAAACCATATTGAGTTGGTGTCAAAGTCTTCAGTGAACAATCTGTTACAGAGCAGATATCCATATTCTGTGCAATCATTTCCCCAAATAAAGCAGACTGCTTTCATGGTCCCTCGCTAAAAGATGCCTCCATGACTCACAGGGCTCTGTCATGTAGCAATTTGTCTGTCAGCCATTTCGATGCTTCTACACACGTTCGTGTTTTTTGACAGGTATTCAGAATAGCAACACAAATAGTTCTGTTTAGATTTGGTGTCAAAGTGTCCCAAACTTCAAAACTGCATCTAATTTACAGTAGCTGATGAATTCCAACCACTTGACTACAACTAAGTTTGTAAACAGGGTTGTTGTAAGAAAGGCAATGGCGGAGTGACACCTAAATCTGTGTGTGTGTGTGTGTGTGTGTGTGTGTGTGTGTGTGTGTGTGTGTGTGTGTGTGTGTGTGTGTGTGTGTGTGTGTGTGTGTGTGTGTGTGTGTGTGTGTGTGTGTGTGTGTGTGTGTGTGTGTGTGTGTGTGTGTGTGTGTGTGTGTGTGTGTCCCATTCTCAAAATGTAAGATCTAGATAAGCTCCATTATATCTACCACTGGACCCTGTTTTTTTTTTAAACTTTTGACAAAAGACAACAGATTCTTAAGAATAACTTTGGTTTTTTTAAAGATGTTTCTCAGTGGGAGTGAACCTTGGAGAAGGGATTTTTAAAACTAGTGTTTAAACTAAGGTGCAAAACTCAAACGTAAAACTAGAAGGACAAAGCATGCTTAAGCACACTATCTCGTGGCCTGAAACAGGGAAATGCAGATTAAAATAAATCACGGTTATTTCTTGTAAGTAGTATAAATAAAAGGACTTGTAACTGTATCGCTGCGCTTGAACAAATTTCACATCAGCAGCTGCTACTGCAGGTCATCTACTGAGACTCAGTAACACAGGGGTCAGGCTTGAAATGTGCTTTTGAATCCTGCCCTCGTACCAGCTGTAAAAACAGACTTCTTAGGTTTTGGTTGTTTAAAGTACTGATTGAATTTGTGCTCCTTTTTTTGCTTTAGCTTGCCTTCAAAACGGAATAAGTTACGTCTTAGACTTTTTAAATAATTTGTCAAAAACTAAATCTAAAAATATACTTACTGTCTCCGTAAAAACTGAATCAAAAACTTCTTCCCAGATCCCTCTGCCCTATAAGGCAGCTTTTATCATAACCGGAGAATACCGATACGCTTAGTGAGATGGGCGGTACTGTGGGGTGCGTACCAGTCTTTGATGTTGGGTCTACATGGACATGTGTTCAGGAAGAACGTAGGAGATGTCGTCCCAGGGGTGGCGGTACAGACCCTGTTTCAGCCTCTTCTGGTCCAGGTAATGACCTAATGCCAGACAGACACCATTTAGATTTGTTTTGTTTCAATACCTAAAAACAGTTGGTGTCATGTCTCAGTGTCGATGGGACTCACCAATGAAGCCCATACTCCGGCCAAGGACAAAGATCCCATTTAGTGCACCGATCTCCACAAACTCGTCAGCCTCATCTCTGGAACCAGTTCAACATTCATGTGAGAAACAATATGGGCAGTGTGCAACTGTATTAGTGCAGATCACAAAAATACAGACAATGGGCAGATTTTTTTCCAAAATGCTTAGGATAAGGATAATCCATATTGTTAACACTTGAATAAATGGTTCATAACACACTAAAATGCAGTCATAACCAGATTATGTTTGTTATTGTAATGGAACTATTCTCCTCCTGTGGACACACATAAATGGAGGCTGGATTATGATTAAATATTGAAGTGTTGATAAAAGGCCCGCATTAAAACACATTCTTACCTTGTGAAGCCTCCACATGTCCTGAGCAGGTCCACAAAGGCAACGCCAATAAAACCGTCTACATTCAGGATCAGGTTTGGTTTCTGAAAATTATGAAAGCAATATTAGTACCAAGCAACCATTGTCCTAATTTTCACATAAAAAGGAAGAAGAGGCTCTGCACAGTGTCCTACGCTGTCAGAATTAAATGAGTGTTTGTCAGTTTATGTTTTTATTTTATGTTTTTGTGTTTTCAAAGTTGGTAGAAAATCTTTAGGTTTCGTTTCCTTCTTGCGAATTCAACTGGCATGTACCTTTGAAGTGGTGATTTTCTCGACGTCCAGGGCGTAGTCGAGTAGCTGAGTGGAAGGGAAATGCTGCTTTACAAAGTCCTTCAGAATCTGCACCCGCATGTCTGGGTTGTTGATCTGAAAACAGAGACAAACTGTGTTATTAATACAAATGGGCTTTGTATCTTGTTTTAGTGAATAAGATCAATAAACTCAGAATAGGCTCTAAACTTAATGCTTCTTTAAAATGAAAAACAGATAATCTGAACAACTTTCTACTTTATTCTAAAAAAACATCAAAGCTGGTGATGATGTAACTTCACAGAATGTGAGTAGTTGAGTGCTGCATACAGATTTGACCCTGTGGCCGATGCCCATAATCAGCTTCCCGTCCTTCTTCATCTTGTTGACAAACTCCATGGGCAGCATGCCGCTGTCAAAGGCCTTGCTGAACTGCTTTGCGGCTGCATCCAGAGCTCCTCCAAAACGGTCCCCCTGAGAAATTAGGAATCAATAAATCATCAGTTTTCTGTACAGAAACATGTTGGTCAGTTTGAACCATTTTTTAAAAGTCAAAATGTGGCCCTAGAGGCCTGTAAAAGACGAGAAAGAAAAAAAGGGACGTCAATCCAAAACTACCCTGGACCAGTTTGAAATCCAGTAGGTAGACAAATAATTACACTATATACTACTTCCTCATTTTTACTGTCAAGTGTAAGTGTTTGTCATCACTACTGACAATGGTGAGCAGGCCAGAGGTAAGACTTGAGATAAGGTCTTTGCCAGCACGAGCACAAACGATGGTGTTGTGTGCCCCGGAGACAGCAGGTCCGTGGTCCGCAGTCACCATCAGGCACATTTCAATGAACTGGCAGGCGTAGCGTGGCAACCTAGACAAGAGCACAGCGGAGGTAATGTCACTAAAAATATGTTTGTTGGAAAAGTAAATGAGCCAATTGGCATCAGGGTCTTGAGTCGTCGCTCTAACCTGCGCTGGAACCAGAGCAAGCCCAACACTCCTCCTAAGCCCATCTCCTCTTTAAAGACCTCGGTGATTGGCATGCCAGCATAGATGAGCTCCTGGCCTCGCTCGTCACAGATGCTCGTCATGAAAGAGGCCGGCTTACGGATCAGTCCCAACTCCTGGAGGGAAATCCAGCGGCGAGTGAAAACAAATATGAGATGAAAAGAAACACAGGTAATAGACAGTGTGCATAAATGCCACCGATGTGATTGAGGTTAACAGAAACAGTGGCGTCATTACATATTTTGTCTACAAGAGCACTGACAAGTTTATATTTCAACTAAAATGTTTTGCTCAGCACAAACCAAGGTCAAAATACTTGCAAAAATTATTTATTATTAAAAACAGCACAACCATTTCATGTACTGTAAACGTTGACATGCTTACCCTTGCCCAAGAGTAATCCATAGGTACAGTTGGAGGAGGAACCTCCTGGGCAGGAATGATGGTGCCATTGGTCACAAGCTCATCATAAACTGTCCTGTTTCACCATATATACAAACACAATATCAGTGGAGAAAAAAGCCTGAAATCATTGGTGATAAACTGAGGCATGATCATGTGATAACTTTCTCACCTGATGACATCCCCCAGCTCGTCGAAACTCTTGGGTACATAAGCTCCAGCGTCCCTCAGAGCCTGGTTCTTGGCTACTGCTGTTTCTGAAGCCTGGTTGGCGCAGGCCCCTGCGTGGCCAAACTGAACCTGAAGAGGGCAGCGTGACAAACTTAACTCAAAAACTCTAAATCATCACCTTATAAAAACAAATCCTCAACAAACCTCTGAAGCAAACATGGTGGCACAGGTTCCGATACACCAGCACACCACAGGCTTGGTTATGCTGCCCTCTTTTATGCCCTGGCAGATCTTGTACTCCTCTGTGCCTCCGATCTGGGCCGCAGAGTGAAAGAGATGTTAATAATGACAAACGGCTATGCTGACAGATCGTTTTCATTAATTACATAAGAATTAGCATTGAACATGGCCAAAATACTGTACTCCCACCTCTCCCAGCACCACTATCATCTTGATCCCTGGAGTGTCCTCGTAACGAATGACATGGTCCATGAAGGTGGAGCCTGGATATCTGGGCAAAAAGGAACAAAATAAAACTACTAATATGAAGAAATCTTTCAGACGACAAAATATTTCTGTGGAGCCAGGATGAAATCTAAAAATCCAAACCATCTCCCCTCCTAACTACAAAACAAATAATGTGCAAATACGTTCTTGTACCTGTCTCCTCCTATGGCAACACCTTCATAGACGCCGTCTGTGGTGCGCGAGATGATGTTGTTCAGCTCGTTGGACATTCCCCCAGAGCGCGACACATACGCAACACTGCCAGGACGGTAAAGTTTGGAAGCCAGGATGTTGTCCAGCATACCGCCTGTGTTGCCAATTTTAAAACAGCCTGGTTTGATGCCACCAACCTGCGAGACAGAAAACAATTGGTATCAAATGAACTTGTCCCTTTAAAAATGAACAGCGTCTATTGTTGTACTTGAAAGAGTCTCTGTTGGTGTGATGCGGTGACGTACCGTGGCGGGGCCAATGATCGTGACACCTTTCTCATCAGCCATCTTGATCAACTTTCTTGTCTGTGCTTCAGGGATGCCCTCAGCTATAATGGCAATAGTGTGAATCTGGAAACACAGTGAGATAAAAGTCCTGACTTCCATGTCTGACTGTCAGTCACATGCTTATACAGTATACATACTTTATATACTTTCTACCTGTGGGTACTGCATGGCCTCGATTGTGCTGTCGTAGGCTGAGCGCAGTGATGCAAAACTGATCATGACGTCCGACTCCGGGTGCTTCTTCATGGCATCGGCCATGTTCTTGTAGACCGGCAGCAGGATTTCTTTGTGTCCCCAGTAGAACTTCTGCTTGTGATCCCCACTGGGCAACACAGGAACATAAAGGGGAAGAAAATCTTAATTAAAAAGAACTTCACAAGAGCAGTTTTACCTCGAATTTGCTTTTCTCACAAATAATCAAAAGCTTCAATTGCAAATTTATGTTTCTACAAAAGGAGTGAATTGAATAGTAAAATTCCCTGTGATAAAATTTGTCATTTTACAGAATAAATAATGCAGAAAGATGTTTACCTTTAACATAAATCATTAGTAAACTATAAATAATGTTTATTCTTTCAATTCAAGTTGTCTGTCATAAGGGTTTGAAAACGATATTTAAGGGATCCTTGGCCCATTTAAAAAAAAAAAATTTATTCAATATGCATTGACTGATTTACTCCCTACTGACAGTTTTGGGCTTGCCCCACAAAAAAAACATATCGGACAGGCTCGAATGTAGAAATTAGATTAATAAATTCTAGATTTGATCTAATATGATGACTTGATATGTTAAAGTCTTTTAACTTCAATAGAGTGGTCCATGTAGTTTTCCAGTGAATATTAGCATCATTGGTGCTGAATTGTAACAACCACTCACTGACAAGTTAAACCAAGCAAATTAAGCAGCAAATCCTATTCAGAACAACTTGCTGTAACAATGTAGAAAATCTATTAACCCTTGTATTTCCCAAAACTGAGGCAATGATTAGATCTTGGGGAACCTACGTGAAGGGATAGACCATGGCTGCCACGGAGGGTTCGTCCCGGGAGCAAACGTAGTCAAAGTCCATCATGCCCTGCACAGCACGTGTCTGCATGCCCCAGACGATGGCCTTGGTGTGTTTTCTGAAGAGTGTGGTGGCTTTGGCTAAAGGAAGAGAGAGAAATAGGGATGGAGATTTGAGTCAGAGCTGGAATAGATTTGTTTTTTTTAATTAATGACAAGAAAACACCAGGAATGAGGACGGTAATAAGCAGAGTACAGGGAGAGCTTGTTATGAGGACAGAGACGCAGGAGGTAGAGAAAATAACCTTGATCAAACAGTTTCACCACTGCAAACACTGCTCAAGTTACTCAGTCCATTATTTTGTCCACCCCATAAAGCCACACTGTTAAAAGGAATAATTGGGGCCTCACATTGTTAATATAGGAATTTGTATTGGAGAAAATTATCCAAACTGAAGTTAGATTAAAAACTTTCCATTCTCACATGCTGATAACAACTTTCTGTCCTATACCAGCCTTGTGCAGTTGCTTTCTCCATGCTTTCTCACATTTGCTCCGGTCCTCCCATGTCTCTCCTCCCCTCCGCCTCCTGCCGTTTCATCTGATCTACAATTATTTGTGCACAATAGCTTTCGATCGTCCACTGCAACTTAAACAGAGGCCTGAGAGACGAGTGATGGTCTTAAAGAAACCACATGCTCTGATCATCAATATCATTCAATATGATTTAACTACGTCAGTCTGAAAGGGAACACCAGTTAAGTTCAGTGTTAAAAAAAACAGCACACCTTGAGAGTAAGCCACGGTAGGAATGTGGAAAAAAAGTGGAACACACTGAGAAGCATCACACAACAGACAACAACGGGAAGGCAGAGGGAACTGGACAGAGGACAGAGAGGCAAGGAGGACAGGTTTCTCACACCCTTCCATACCTCCGCTGCAGCCTGAAGAGGCCTGCACTTCTGTGACCACCATGGGATGGAAACAAAATATGACAAAATGAGCACAAAAAGAGAAAAGAATGAGTTCATTTTTACCTAATTGTGTGTTTTTTATTTAAAAGACTTTAATGCAGTGGCAACTGTGCTATCATCTCTGAAAACACTCCATTAAAAGCCTAGCAGAGGAAAGAGCATGCAAAGCTCAGCTGCTACGGAGCATGCCTTTACTGCGCTGCTGTAAAAGGCAATCTAAACAGTACGAGTTAGGCCACGATCAAAATCTCATTCCTGAATAGCCTGAGATGAACTTCTTGCTTCACAACAATGCAAACAATCCCCACACAACGACACACAACTCAGCCTGAAGTTGACAAATCTTTCCAAAAAGATTGTTGTATTAACGAGACTCGGATTTAAGAAAACAGGTGATATGATTAATTTGTGGAACGTCTACAAGCATTTCCACAGTTTTTAATTATTTCAAAGATGAATGAACAAACATCGTATTGATGGAAAAAAATATTGTACCTGGAAAACTGCTGAGGTAATAACTTAATACAAACTTAGTAAGGCTGTGCGATATATTTTGGGTCACGATAGAAAAAGATCTCTCACTTCATGTCACTCTTTATGGCAATATTTTCCATCATTTGGACAGCGCTCAGCATTCATTGCAGACAGGAAATTAGCGTGAAGGCAACACAAAAGTGGGAGAGAGTTAAAGTAACACAGAACGGGATCATTCCGAACGGGAGAAGGACTCCGACCAGTAGCTCGTACATTAGATGAGCCACTTTTTTTGCATGGCAATAATTTGGGTATCAAAAGTCTGACAAGTGCCAGAAAAAATTTACTTTTCAAATTACCTCGCAGACTTGTCCCACGACAGACCTAAACATCACTAACCTCTTTAACCACCTAGGCTAGAATCATATCAATCCACATGAAGAGAGACGCGTGAAAGCCGTAAAAGTAATCCAGACTCAGATGTTGTGAGAGCATTAACATCTCTATCATGATATTTTAGACTTATCGCACAGCCCTACATGAAGCTGTCACACAAACTCAAAGTCCTTTCTACCAAGATGAGGAGGGCGAGGGGTAAAAAGGAAAAATGGGCAGACCATTGTCGAGTGTGGGGGCAGCCGTGCGCAGTGTGGTCATGGCACAACTACCGCTTACCTTTCCAAATGGCTGTGACCAAATTCTTCAGAGGCCACAGTATAGAATCAAGAGAGTCTTAGAGAGACAAGCATGAAAAAGACAGGGTGAGAGGGCAGTTTGTGCAGCAAAACAAAAAGAAGAGGAGGAGCATGAGTAGGAGGAAAAGAAGAGAATGTAGTGTAGCAGTGACAGCATTAGGGGAGGGAGAAATACAGGTAGTAAGGGTAAGAGAAATGAAAAAGCATACGTGTGTGAGTACATGGAGTCTTGCTGACAAGGAACAGCGGAGATGTCGGGGTGAAGTTCAGTTACCTGCTGGAAGACCTGCTTTAGACTTTTTCGCTGGGGTGGCATTATTAGGCGTCCTGGGTTCAGAGAATGAAGCCGTCCTTGTGGTTGCTGGAGTCTGGTGCAGAAGAGAGAGATGACATTTTCCAGTGAGAAATGGAAACTAAGGAACCATCAGTTTTGTCTCTTACAAGAGATAAATTGTACTTGAAAATGTCTTATAACAATTGTAAGGTGCTGCAGTGACAATTTGGTATGTCCTGTCTTTGGTAAGTTTGCCTTTTTTATAAGTAAAAAGGGAAAAAGGCTAGACACCAGTGGCGGTAGCAAATCAGCAAAGCAGCACATGATGTGCGGACCATCCTATTTTCCCCCCCAGCAAGTTACTATATAACATACCATTGCACTATTGCTGGAATTGAGGAGGAAGTTGGCGGTATGTGCATCCATTGGGGGCTGGTTGGGAATCGGTCGGTGGCCCAGGGCCATACCAACGATGGCTGTCATATGGGTTTCGGTACCAAACACATGGATAGGAATACCTGTCGTCTTCCCTGCAAAGGAAAAACACAAGTTTAAACCACTGCTGCTAACTCACACCAGATGTGCACACACTCAAAAAATGATAGGCAATTTAGCCATCTTTACCATAATGCTTAGTCCAAAAACAATTCTGAAAATTGCTTAACACAAAATATTTCCCAAGTATCAAACTACATACTGAAGCATCTCTATCCCATGTTTTCCTTATGACCCTCTACTTCACCTCACTCACCTACTTCCCCCATCACCCTCAGCCCCTCCTGGTAGTTCGGTCCGCCACGTCGAACAAAGATGATGACCTCATGCTCCTTGAGAGGACCTTGGTAATCTTTGATGGCCCTAACAATGCCCTGAGGAGAAAGACAGGCAGGTCAGCTATGTGGATCAGCCGGTAGATTCTTGGCTCAGAGACACAGGGTTTAACATCGTTTGTCCATCTCAGAAAACAAGATGCAAAACTTTGAGTCCAGGTTCCTGAAACTACGAAGGGACATTTTATCACACACTATGTTCAGACCAACTTCTGAAATACAAGACTTCTATAATAATTATTGTTGTTAATATGTTTTACCATCAGTTATGATGCTAGTTATTAACTAAAGGAACCTAGATATTACAGTTGGCTAATGTGGGCAGTATAAACTTTAAAAAAATACATGATCTGAAATTAAATTTCCACTTTGATCTTCTCAACAAGAAATGAAGCTGTAGCAGCTGCTAATCTAATAACCTACTAGTAATACAGACGCTACCTTCTTCAACAGTTTTGGAAATAAAATATTGTATTGGAGTTGGCTTTTCTTTGAAGAAAAGTTATAAAACATATTAAACTGACCCACAATCGCAATGTGATAATGTGATAACATATAGAGCTTACTCTACACAGTTTTAGATAAATCTATCAGTGTGTTAAACCTTGAATGTGGCTGCTACATTGGTGAAGTTGGCAATACTTCCTCCGATGATCAGCACTTTCCCTGTAGGATAAAGAGAGAGGAGGTGATATGTTAAGAACATGTCCGTGACTGAAATTTGACTCCCCAGCAACATAGTTGAAGTGACCGAACTGAAGTCTATTGCTGGCGACATACACATAGTGAACAGCAATCTTCAGACACACTTTAGGAAAACAAACCAGAAGCCATGTTGCAGAACAATGATTACACACAGATTTACGAAATTTTACACGCAGCCGTAAGAAATGTCTTTGTTATTTGAAGTAGTCAAGACTTCTGATAACTTCCTCCCCCCAGCCGTTCACCATTGGCCTACTTCTTTGACCTTGTTTGGGGAAATGCGCACCTTAAGAAGTGTTGGCTGTACTCACCTTGAGGATGTTTTTCGCGAGTCATGAGAGAGAGGATGGTTTTTGCGTAATCGTAGGTCTGTTGTTCACTGGGAGCGCCAGAATATTCGCCATAGTTGGCCAGCTCATCCACCCCGCCCCGGTCACAGATGGTGTCGCTAAAGCAGAGAGAAGACGGACAATCAAGTCCTTTGTCGTGATTGTAGTTTGACGACTCTGAACATTTGCCGACTATCTAACACCCCCAATCAGAAATATCAAATCGTTGCCTCGCAGAGACAAAAACTATGTTTGCATCATCGACTCCCATGTCACTCAAAATGTAACATGCTTTTAAAAGTCTCACATAAACCATGTACATCAATAGACCACCTGTAAACAACTGAAGCCCCTCCTCCAGCCACCATGGTCCAGATCCGGCCACAGGGGTTCAGCAAGGTAAGCTTCAGACTGGCACCACTCTTTGCATCCAGATCTGCTATGTAGGCTTCCTACAAGTGACATAACACATAGTAGTTGAACAATCTGATGAATCAATGCACAATGCCACATTTTAAGCTACGTGTGCATTTGGGTAATTGATTAACATCTATCAGAATTGGTCCATGTAAGTTAGGATGCTATTTTCAAGCGAGTGATCAGACTAAATTTTATACATTTCTTCCCCAAACCAATTTTCAATGTGAAATTACTTATTAAGATAATTATGTATGCAGTCACTAAAAAAAATGTTTCTGTAAAGCCAAAGACATATACCACCAAGGCATTTAACATGTACATCTCCTATGAAAAAAAATGAGAAAGTAGGAAAAGGAAACCGGAGCATGAGAACCCAAAAATCTTAATGCACACAAACATGAAAAGCCTGATATGCTGTTCTCCAGATCTCACCTCTGGATACGCCTCTCTGCCGAAAGGTGGTGGAAACTCAACATCACCCCATTTAGCCTTGCAGATGTATTCTGCTGTGGCATCAATCTTGGCGGCCATGTCAAGGACGTACACTCCTTCCTGGGTGACAACTGGTTAATATGAGAGAAAAGTCAAATTGTTCATTCATTTCTACAAAAGAAAAATGTGTTACACAACTAAAGGTTATCAGGGGTACATATGATCATTTAGAGATGACAATTTAAAACTTTATTTTCCTCAAATAAATGATTAATCTATGAAAGGACCTTGAATTAATAATAATAGGCTGCAAGCTGGAAACATAAGAAGCTGCAGTGAAGAGTAAAGAGATGTGATTCTTTTAAGTTAAGAAAAATTACCGAGGGGGTTGATCTCGAGGTAGGTGAAGTAGAGGTCCTCATATAGGTTGAAGAGGCCCATGATAAAACTAGACAGGACTCTTAAGGAGAAAAACAGAGCACAACAAAGACAAGTCTTAATAGAGGACAAAAAAATACTTTTATAATAATTTTTTCTTTACACCTTGATTTCAATCAGTAAAGTTTGCGTTACTGCTACAGATCTTTCCATGTGGATAAGAAGTAAACAAATAAAAAAAGGATGCATTCGTACTCTTTCTTATCATCAGGAATGTGTGTGAGGAGCTGCTCTCTGACTTGGTCCTCACTCAGCTTGTCGTCCACTGCAACCATCAGCCTCTGGGCCTTGGCGTCCACGTCGCCCACCTCCACTCCTCCCTCGTGGTGGAAAAGCACATGGTCGCCCTCACGTGTGGCATAGATGCACACATAAAACTCTTCATCCTGGGTTGGGCCAGTAGAAAGTCAGACCACATACACAAAGACACAGACATATTCATAGATTCCATTTTGCAAACAGTCAAGTGTGCATTCTCACTGGTTTTGGACTTGACAGGTTGTTTTAACATTTGACTTCAACAACATCCAGTTTTTCTTTAAACCAAACTGAGCCTCACAAGCACCACTTACACTGAAATTGTTTGAAACGAACCAACTAATCACATGCTCGCTGAGATAAAAAAACAAAAACACAAAATGACTTTGAACGCTGGCCCTGGAGCTTTTATTGCCTCTGCTGAGTGGACTGACATTTTGATTTCTTGGTTGGTATATGCAGCTCCCTGAGAATGTATATATGATTCAAGGCTACACAAATATAGCTGACTTGGGACAGGAGGGTGTCGTACATTACCTGTGTGTGTGGAACAAATGGCTCAATGAGGAAGTTCTTCAGCACGCCCTTTGCCTTTCCCACCTATTCAAGACAAACACTCAATGTCATAAACCAGACGCATGTTAGTTTATCCAAGTTAAACACTTGATAAGAAAACTATGGTGTATATAATTTAATTACTCAACAGAAAATCCCTTTTTTTGTTCCAAACTAGAAAAAAATTAAACACATTTTTCTATTGGAAAATATATTTATGTCAAAGAGAGAATCAGTCTCATCCTGGCATGAGACTAATACTAATAAAAAGAGAACAGACCAACGAGCTTTAATTCTCTTTCTTATGTAGAATGGCCACTGCCTGTTTGAAGAGCAGGATTGCATGACTGTGTGTATATGGTGGACCAGAATAGATCACCCCCCTCCATCGGCCTTCACCTCTGACCTGGCACATTTAAACATAAGCCTGTGGTCTTCGGAAATGCATATAACAAATTTCTACATAAAACAGGTCTGTATGCTGGGACTAATTGACTAAAAGGAACTGTAGCCTTCATTCTGCACTCGTGATTTACTACTCAATGGTAAGTCAGCTGGTCACAGTTTTGGTCAAATACAACACAATTAGCTACAATCACATTAAAGAGCAGTGGGCATCTTTAAATATCTCAGATTACATGAATTTTCATTAAGTAAATTAGTTTTCTTTCACATATACTATGAATACCAAGTTAGCTTACGTCCCACCTTTCTATAAAAGGGAATAATAAAGTTGTATTTCAAACAGAATTCAAAAATCCACGGTCACCTGGCAGAAACTGAATATTTCTGATTGATTACTTAGTGAACAGCATAGAATTTATACCAATTACCCTAGTGATCATAGCAACAAACTAACTTACCAGAGAAGCATACTTCTTAATACTATTACAAACAACACTGATGTGTTTTGATATCTGTTAAACACTCAAACTATTGAATCTGTTACTGTAGCTCAACCTCTTGGATCCTATTTCTTTGTCTCAAAAGTAATGCTGGATTGTTTTGGTCTAAACGCAAAGAGAGATATTGCAGTCATCTTACAGTGGTGTCTCTCATGAAGTGGCCTTTGAGCCACTCCTTGACGCCCTGCAGGTCCAGGTTGATGCCCACCAGCCCGAGTTTCCCACGCCGCTTAATCAGCTGATCTGGCTTCACCACCAGCCGCTACAGGAAGAGCAAGAGGACAACAGATAAACCACAAATTACAAAGGAAGCCATCTTGCATCAGTACTGTTGTTAACATGTCAAAGTGATATCAGGCTAAAACTTTGCCCGAGCAGGTGTTAGTGTCTAGTGCATCTTATAAGGGCACCGCAGCCGTACCTCTGTCAGCAGCCATGGGTGCTCCTGAGTGAGACGGTCCCAGTCCGTCTCAGTGGTGACTCGGGCATAGCAGAAGCGGTTATGCACAGCCGCTGAGGTGCAGATATACTTATATAAGAACTCTTTTCCCGTCTGCTCTGAGATGGCTTTCGCCGACATGGCAGCGCTGGCTAGCACAGTACCTTTAGGAGATGAAATAAACAAAATTATAAGCATGTGTAAATTGTTGGCAACTAGAAGCTGAGGCTCAACTCTCTTTTGATCTTAAACCAAGATGTAGACTGAGCCACTATCAAGCCCAGATGAACATGTATGAATACAATATTATGTGATGTGATTTAATATAATTGGTTATAAACACAAAGGATGAAATCTTTCAAAATAAATCAAGGTTCTGTGCACATGCCATGTAAGACACTCGGTGCAAGTGATTTATTAAATGTGCAATGATTAAATATCTAATCAGTTACACAGTAAGGTTTTACAAAGAAAGACTGACTACCCTTAATCTAATGGGTTACATTCATTTACTGAACCCAAGCCGAGTGGCCTTCTACAGCTTTATATTGTCTTGCATGTTTGAGATTTTTACAGAGACAAATCCCATGTGACAAACTGTGCACTAACTGAGATAAACTGTGAAAGCATTTGCGATCAGCTGCAAGGCCACATACTCAGCCAATACACTTGGCTTGCAATGAAGGACTACCAAAATAAAAGGGATATCTGCCTTAGTTAGTGGCATGTTTTCAAGCAGTTATTCTGATGGGTATGTTGAAAATGCAAACAGACGTAGACACAGATGATTCTATGCATCTGAACGTGAAAAATTTATGAAAAATACTAAGCTCCAGGCTTCAGAATGGAAGTTCACAAACTGATGACAATTGAATAACTATTTTTTCCCCCAAACCTAGAAACCGAAGTTCCTCAATGGAGATTAATCCCTTCTTCGGTACTGTTAAGTCATATTTCCAAATTTAGCTGTTGGTTGGTTTCATTTCACTTAGCTGTGGACACAAACTTAAGAAGAGGAGTGGTAGTGGTTCCTCAAGAAATGAGAGGTACATTCACAGTTGAACATTCAGTCAGTCAGTTACACATCCCTGTCTCAAAGCCATGAATAGTGTGTACACAGTTAACTTAAGTCCCCTTCCTTCAATCAACAATACAGCCGTTGTGCAAACAAGAGAAGATGTAAGAAAATAGAAAAAGACACAATCCTATGTCAGCGTTCAGAGCAAAGATGCAGCTAGAGCTCAAATGATTAGTCAATCAACGGAACCTTGATTTGCAAATATTCTATAATTAGTTTATTATTTGGGTCATTTTTCTTTTTAAGGGAAAATGCTTTGTTTCGGTTCCAGACTCATAGTGGTTACATTTGTGAGTATCTCTGTTTTTGGGAGCAAAACAAGCAATTGACTCAATAAATCACCTTGGACTCTGGAAAATCTTAAATGTAAAGGGCATCTTTCAACATTTTCTGACATTTTGTAGACATAACACGACTCGGTTACATTAATTCACGAATTAATTGATAATACAAATAATGGTTAGCTCCAGGCTGAAACACAGCAACTAAAACATAAACGCACGACGACCTGACATTCCCGTTTCTAAAAGCATCATGCAAAGTCGGTGCTGAGCTAACACAAATATATGTAAATGTATAGCTCCTGTTTGCTTTTGGTGCCCTGCCAAAAGTTTACAGCTCTAATCTAAAGGAGATGCTGAGCCCCTGGAGGCTGGAGAGCGAGGCCATACGGTTGCATCACCTCCATTATATCCACCAGAAAACCAAACAGTGATAAGCAGTGGGCCTTGATAACATGCGTCGTAGATCATCTGACACTGCGATACCAGTGACATTTTATGCTGGATGTATTTGCAGCTTCTGACAACACAAACAGTGGCCCTTTTTCTGGAAGCTGCAGAGCCTCGGTGTGCAGGAGCTATGGGACATCTGACCTGGCGTGGGTTCTGGTGGGTTCTGTCTTGACAGGTGGTCTTGTCATGCATCTCAGAGGCAGATGTCCCAGTATTTATCCTGCCACATAATCCACGGGCTCCAGTCCATTGTTTGAAACTGTCTAGCCGTGAAATGTGTGTCACTGTGTGGTTTCCTGAGGTGGACGAAGGCAGCAGCAGCACCACCAGCTGAAGGGGGGGGGGGGGGGGGGGGGGGGGGGTCGTTACTGCTTCAGACACAGCTGCTGTTGGACGACTTCACGGTGCTACATCTCATGCGTCAGGCCGGCAGGACGTGAACGAAGCCCCTGTTACTCAGCAGCCCACCACACCACACCACACCCACTCCTGCACGCACACTGCAGCCGCGACTAGCTCCCTCCCGGACAACTTCCGACAACTTCAGCGTTGCCCGCTGTGGGTTGGACAAGGGGACAACTCCGTGGACGTGCAAACAGAATGAATGGGACAAATACACCTCCAGAGTGCGACATGGGGGACCAGGCTGTTTGCGGATGAAATGTCAGGTGAAGTTAGCATGCGATTAAAGGGAACTCTGCGAGTGACGAGTCAGTTAATTGAGTTTTTGGGGAATGCAGTCTATTTGTAATTGGAATTCCTAAGAAAGACAACGAAGTGAGCAGCTGTCATCCGCTCCGTGTCCAACAGGAGGACAGTGTCTCTACAGTTCGAGCAGGGACACCGCGCAGCATCTCACATGCGCCGGACTCGCGACCGCCCGGCTAACCGCTGTAGCCTACCTAGCTAACCGGTTATCAGAGAGAAGCCGACCGACGGCGGTCTTGAAAAAACGACCGAGGTGAAAAGCGGTTACCTTGTCAATGGAAGTAGCGCCGTGTCGAAGTACAGGAGTCTCGTCGTGGTGAGGAACGACACGGCGGAGGAGTCACTTCGCTTCGTACCGAGAGTCCGCTCCTGCAACTCTTCCCCCTCGCTCGCCTTGCGTCCGCTTGCGTCGCACCATAATCTGGCGACCGATTACACGTCGCTGCGGCTCCCTGATTGGCTGAAACTTGGTCACGTGTGAGATGTCAGATACACCCCCTAAACACCCCCCGCCCACACACACACAAACGCACACTAAACTGTAAAAGTTAGAATTACAATTTCTCACAAGATTACAACATAAATTCTCAACCCTAACCTTTTTTTTTTATTTGCTTTTTCGTCAGTTCCAGGGAAAACCGAAAAATGATTGTGCGCAAAACTGTGATAATTTCCTGGTGAAACAATACTCCAGTTGACATCTTTAGGATTTTGGGGTTAAGTAAAAGTAACCCAGTTCCAAGTCATAGAAAAATCATCTTAAAACCATCTTTAAATGCAACTAACAAAATGAAAACACATTATTTGTGCCTTCATATTTTACTAAACACTATATACTGTTGGGCAGTTTATTCTATAACAATGCATCAGATGTTTGTATATATACACTGTATATATAAAAAAATTACTTGAGTTGTCAAACAAATGCAATGAATAAAAGAAAGACCTTCCTGAAAGTATAAAGTAACTTAAATGGAAACACTCAAGTAATGTGTACATAAGTATTGCTTCAGTAAATATACTAGACAAATAAGCTACATCCCAGTACTGGAAACTAGAAAAAAAAAATCATACTATTCCATAAATAAATTGAAGAAAAAAATACAATATTACAGTAAAAGACGAGCCTTTATTTATGCAAAAATAAAAGCATGTCCTGTTAACACTGTGAGAAGTCTTTTTTAAATGATACACAGATGAGAAAAAAACAATAACAGAGGGTTCCGACCTACTATCAGTGCCACTTTAAACAGGTGCAACGAGTAGGGGAAGGGCTGCACTGACTGAACGTGCAGGACAAGTTTAGGTGGATGGCAGCTGGGTGTGATGGTGACGGCAACATGACAGGTTGAAGAATTTACTTTTAAATTCAATTTACTGGCCAGATGAGAAAAAAAGGTTTTCTTACGAAAGAGCAGCCTGCTATACAAGTGTGACTGTTGTCATATGCAAATAGGATGTGGCCTGCTCTACTGCTTCTGAAGCAGGTTTCACAAACAGATATGCTCATTCTGGTAAGGCACCACTTGAGTTTGAATGGGACAGTCGAACAGATGATGCGTAATCGGTGCTTTCAACAGAAGAAAAACTGTAGGTGCATGTATGCTGATTTTGGCCCATTTCTGAAGAGAAAAAAAACTACTTATAGTCTGAGAGTGAGGATGATGTGGAAACATTTACAAATGTGTCTTACAAAAGGAGGAAGACGATGGCATTCTGCTGCATACAGTTTAGAATACACAGTACAATAAATATAAATAGACCAAGGGAAGACTGAAGAAGAAAAGAAATTAAAAGACACAAAAAGCTTTACATTCAAGTCAAATATACAATGCAAAGGGGTGAAGAAACAAAAACCCAGCAAGTTGATTCTATGTTTGGCAAGTGAGCCAATAAAACCGGGACACAGTCACAAAAGAGCAGTGTTTTCCTTAACAGTGTCCTGAGGTCAGTTTTGACATTGAACTCCTACTGTACATTGACTGTGGCTCAATAAAGACCTGATGACCCAGTAGAAACTTAAAAATGTATACCATGTTATGTTTTCTAAAAAAAAAAAAAAAAAAATCATCAACCAAGACGATTTTATTTCTACAGCATTCCTTACTACTTATCATCTTCAGGAAGTTTGAGGTGGCTTTACAAGATTACATTTCAATTAACAGGATTTTGGCAAAAGTGACTTTTTCAATCAGCAGATCCAAGCCTATTTAAAAAAAGGTTAATCCCTTTTTCTTCATTGTTAATCCATTATCTACAGCCTCCGAATTATCATTCCTGATGATTGGTAAGCGTCAATGTAAATTTAGTGAATGCGATAATCAGAGATCTCTTTTGATAAAAAAAAAAAAAAGAATGGTTGGGGGATTTTGCCAGACACTGTGGGTCCAACTTGATTTTGTCCTCGGCAGGGCTGCAGTTTCTTACATGCGCCTTTGTTTTAGCCAAATTGGAAGAAGAAATTTCCAGGTGCAGTTTCTGAAAAAGAATAAAAGAAAAAAGAAGTTACTATGATGCACCTTTTCAGATTGCTTCCTTTCACCTTTCCGTAACCCCAAGAATGCCTAAACTGGAAAAGAAACTAACATACCTGGGCTGGAATCAAAGCTAAATCCTCCACCATGGCCACCAAAGAAAGCCCTGAAGATGTTGTTCGCATCAAAATCTAGAGAGAAGGCAAATATCATGGGATTAACTGGTGATGACAACTTTAAGGATGAACAAGATGGAAAAAAGTGGTGGATCAAGCTGTTTGACATATTTCACTCATTTTGCAATTTTGCTTAAAACAACAATATTGTGTCAACAATATGGACTGTGTCACAATAAATTGGAAAAAAGATGAATTGAGTTCCTAATGTTTTCACAGGCCAAGTTACAAATCTGGGAGGTTTAGAGGGCAATTAGAGGAGAAGAAGTTTGAATGTCCACAAAAAATTACATTTGCAGATAAAATGTCGTTTTACGTTTGAAAGTGGTGAAGTATTCGGCAGGTGGGGATTGTGCATTTTAAAAATAAATAATGTTTGGATGCAAATGTGCTAAATCTTTCATTGTTAACCCCATAAACTCTGCTCACGTTCAATAATCAGAAACCATTGGCACATGGTGACTTTGATATAACCCTCATTAATTACAGAAAAAAAAGAGGAAATGTCACAATCAAGTACAACACATTACTTAGGGAAGGCTTTTTGTATCCATGTGTGAAATTTGGTGTTGACTGAACACAAACAGAGGTGCTAATCCTCAAGAGGTTTAAAAATGCCTAAGCTGATGCCTCTGTTCCCTTCCATCTCACTAATGTCCTGTAGGTTTTATGTAAATCCAGCCAAAGAACAGACACTACTGAACGCATTTACCTCCACCATCCATGCCGCTGTCGTCATCCAGGTCATGTCCATTGTCATAGCGGACCTTCTTCTTTGGGTCGGAGAGCACGGTGAAGGCTTCGCCCACCTCCTTGAACTTCTTCTCCTCCTCCTTCTGCACCTCTTGAGTCGCCGCACTGTGGCGGTCTGCAAAAATAATGACATAATACAGCAGCGACCTTAAGATGAATAAACGTTCAATATAATCATAATTCTGCACGCGTGTGAAAAAGGGAAAATATGGCCACCTGGGTGGTGCATGAGGGCTCGTTTGCGATAGGCTTTTTTGATCTCGTCCTCGGTGGCGTTCTTGCCAACTCCAAGCACCTTGTAGTAATCTTTCCTCTTGCTTTTCTTCAGCTGCAGCTGTGCCATCTTCAGCAGTTGCTTGTGATCTACGGTAAGAAAATACAAGTCAGGCAACATGAGTGTGAACATCACCAGTGAAATCTGTTATGACACATTAATACCTACAACAGCGGCTTACCTGATGTTTTTTCTGTCTGGTAAACTTTTTCATAGTCCCGTACGGCCTCTTCGTACAGCTCTGTGTCCATGTAACTACAGGTCACACAAAGTCACTCAAACACTGCAAAATGCTGAACAACAAAATTGGCGAAACGTGCTCGTGTTGACTGTACAGCATACCACTGTGCTCTTCTTAAGTAGGCCTTGATGTAAGTGTCATCTAGTTTGATCGCGCTGGAGCAGTCCTCGATGGCTTGATTTAATTTCTTCAGCTGTTGATGAGGAAGAAATAAGGACAGTGAAATAATTGACTGGTGCCATTTTAAGCAAATAATCAGTATTATTGATCAAGTGTGATCAGTGTGCCTGCCTTTCATACAACTGCTAGTGTTTTACCTTTGCTCCTGCTGTGGCTCTGTTGCAGTAAAGTTTAGCATTAGTCTTGATATTGTTGGGGTCTATCATCAGGGCCTCAGTATACAATTGATAGGCAGCCTCAAAGTTGTTGATCTTGAACGCTTGATTGCCCTCATCCTTCTTGGCCTTCAAGGCTTTGGCATTCTGAATTAGGAAGAGAACAAGTCCTTGTAATAATTTCAAACATTTACTAATACTTGAAAGTAAAACATAAAACGAAAAAGAAGATAGATAGTTATATCTCATTTCAGCAAGTCCTGCAACATCCTTCGTATTATACAGCCTTTTCACGACCTCTAGAAATGTCTTCATGACCTCAGACCATTTCTATTCACATTTCTTTTTAAATGTGGTCTATGCCGTTTTCTTGTTAACAAACAAAAGTTCTGCTGTTTCTGAACAAAACAGTGTGCATACTTGAAGTCTAACAAACACATTAAATGCTTTTCCTTCCTCATAGAACATCTGCAATCTTGAGGATCATGTTACATAAAAATATGTATGTGGGTTCATACCAAAAAAAGGGGACCTACTGACAAAAGAGTTGCTAGTGGTCAAAAACTTGCCAGCGTACTTTTAATTAAAGCTGCTAACATATGGAAGATTTTGTAATGTTTAACAAATCGCATCCTTACAGTTAGTGGTTTTTGTATTTGTCATACGATTTGGATTATTTTCCCACATTAGAGATCGAAAAATAAAAAAATTGTAACCATTGCCATACAAGTTCTTATTTCTCAGAACAAGTAATAGTCAAACACACAAAATGAAAGTCCTACCCTGCAAGCTAACCGGGCCTTTTCATGATCAGGTGCCATGCGCAGAGCCTGGACAAAGAACTGAACAGCCTTATCGATGCAGTCCTCGTAGTACAGACACAGACCTCGAACATACAGCGCGTCTGCATTTGTGGAATCCATCC
This sequence comes from Scophthalmus maximus, assembly GCF_022379125.1. NCBI lineage: Eukaryota > Metazoa > Chordata > Actinopteri > Pleuronectiformes > Scophthalmidae > Scophthalmus > Scophthalmus maximus. The sequence continues at coordinate 13,679,712 of NC_061530.1, forward strand.
GCAGAATATCACTGCAAAAGAAAGTTTTGTTTAAAAGATCTGCAGTGAAGAACAAAATTCACCCATCTTATTGGAAAGCTACTTTAACAGAGCCTGTACTTATATTCAAAATCTTATGTGAATCCAAGAAGCTTGTTCTGTAAATTAATTACCCTGAAACCAGTCATATTAAACTTCATAGTAATAAGAGCTCAACTAATCATACCTGGCTACAGACTGAGCTTCTGGATAGCGCCCCAGCAGAGCCAGACACTCAGCCTTGAGGATTTTGAAGCGATGGCAGGCAGAAGCCACTGCTAAGGCCCGGTCCATACAGTACACCACCTGGATCGGAACAAGAGCGAAACATTGACTATATTTACACTACTAATTAACTAACACATTAAGCAACCACATATACACTCTATGATTACATTTAGATATGAGAAATGCAAATGCTGAGGCGTTGCAAAAGATAATTGTATACATTTGTATGCGCACAGAGAATGTTGCCTCTCCAGTCAAACAAGCTGTTGAGGGTGTATAAACTCAAGTGCTCCAAAGAAACTCTTTGAGAGTTATAGTCATAGCATTTGTTCGACTGATTAGGTGTCTATGTTTTTTTTGGGGGGGGGGGGGGGGGGGGGGTCCTTTCCACTAAGATGAGGAAAGGACCCTTGTTAAGTTTGCTGAAAAATAGAAATGTAATGTACCTTTCGGAAGTCCCGCTTTTCAAAGCCGAAGTCCGCCATTCGCTCATACTCCAGTAGAGTCGAGGCGTTGTTATTCTGAAAATAAAACAGCCATTGATCAGAAATGTCGTTACAATGTGACGAGATTCCCCACAGAGATAGATGCTATCTGTTGTCGTAGCTTCAAGCAATGGCGTGTGTGTGTGTGTGAGAGAGACAATGCTACCATAATTAAAAAATGCTAGGTTTGAGATCTATCTAAATAAAAAGAGATTTGGATCATTATGAAACTGTGGTGGACCGCCACAGTCTAGGTAATTAATTGTGAACACAAAGTCATGCAAATTAAGCTCCAAGACTGTGTACGGTATATGACTCAAACATTTGTTTTTGATAGTGATTAAATAAAGTTCAGTGATCCCCACCTCCTGCTGGGCCTCTCTGTTGCTGGGCTCAATCTCGAGAACCTTCTGAAAGCAGCGATTGGCCGCCATGGCATTTCCCAACGAGAGGTGGCACTTACCCTCACGTAGATGACCCTGTGGAAAAGGGCAGACAAGAAAGGGCACAGATAAGATAAGATTATGTAAAAAAAAGAAAGAAAGAAGAAGTGAAGAAACAGCTGAGGTTGAATATGAAGCTCTGTCTGTTCACACTGACCTTCATGAAACAGTCATCCAGGCGCACAGCCTGCTGGGAATCTTCAAGAGCCTCTCGGAAGCGAGAGAGCATCATGAGGGTGGCTGCCCTGTTGCCATAATAACTTGCATTTTTGGGGCAAGTGTCTTGAAATGAAAGAAAAGAAAAAATCAATGTCACAGTTTAACTGAGATGTGGATTACAGAGAATATTTCAGAAAAGACGGGATGATTTTTTAAATTAGTCAGTTACTCTGTCTCTTTCTGAGACACAGAAAGGTAAAATATAAAATCACTGACATAGTTTAACATGAAATCTGTGGATGAAGGATCCCTTTCAAACTTTAACCAATGATACTAGTCATCACAAAATATAAGATTTATGCGGTGTAGGCCTTATTAGAAGAGTTGCTCAATATGATTATGTCAGTGTGTCGTTCACTCCTTCCTGCAAAAACTAATTTCCAGCGATAAAGAATGCCGAGTAGTAAACTCACCGATGGCCTTAGTGTAATAGTTGAAGGCCTCAGAGTAATCTTTCCTGCTGTAGAGTGCATTTCCTTTCTCTTTGAAGCCTTCAGCCTCACTGGAGAGAGGAGAAACAGAAAACAATGTCAAGATGAAGTGAGGACTTGACAAAGATAAAACAACAGTAACTGATAGAATACAATACATAAAACAAAGAAAATTTTCAGAAAGAAACCAGCGGATTTGTCATTTCCATCTATCTTGCAGATGGGATGGAGAGTATGTCTGAAAGGACTCAACTGTGGTGTCACACATGGAACTGGGACCGCAGCACCGGGTACACTCAGTCCTGATAGCAACATTACTAAACATAGCGTTGAAATTTGCCCGTCAGACATGCAAAGTGCTAAAAGGGTAGAAGCTACTGCTGTGCTACTCTGTGGGTTTAAGTGTTTAAAGTCAGGACACACCCCTTATCAGAGACATCACACTAGGTGTTTTTTTCTTCAGCTGATAACATCTCTAACTACGGCTGGGTGCAGAACAAGATATTTGAGCGGAAATGCATGTAGGTGGAGTTTTTCTTTTTTGCAATACGCAAAAAAGCTTTAGGGTTCATGTCTGCAGTCTGCAGTTTTTAAAGGTGTAGGGCAAATCTTGCCCAGGTAAGAGTCGGTTCTCAATAGGAAAATAGGCTGTGCTGTGTCTTGGACACAATGGACCATAACTGATGCAAAAACCAAAAACCATGACAAAATAGATCATATCAATACACAATATTTCTCATAACGCAAGTTCATAATATCAAGCCAAGCCAGTGGCATTGACATAAGTTTTGTAAAAATCAAAAGGCAAAACAGAGCATTACTGAAAATATTTTACAGATTTATTAATAATGAATCCTTAAAAAAAATCATTCATAACTTTTTCACGCATTCTCCCGGTTTGTTATTCAAGTTACATATATTTGTAAAACAGCATTTAAAAACTTTGTGGCACTGCAAAAAAAAAAAAGACTGAAAAAGACGCTGGCAGAAGAGCTCAAAGATAAGTATGCTTCTCTAAGATCAAAAGAAGAATGTAGTGGTTTAAGTCTAATGCTCATTTTATGGTAAAAGGTCACGTTTGTTTTTAAAATTTTCAAGGAATTTTGAATAAAGGTTCAGCAATTCAGATATCTGAGTCAACTCAGGTATATGATTTAACAGCGTATTTACATTTAAGGAGGCCAATTATGATTGAAGACACCACCACAAACACATTATATTATAAGTCTCATAGATGATCCTTTATGAATATTTTGTAATTGACAGGTTATAACCACTAAATGAATTTGAACATGATCCCTCCGACCTGCGAATGATTCCCAAACCATCATTTCAGATTCATGCAAACGAGTGTGTTAACATTGTCATGATACGGCGTGTGTCTCTGAGGAGTTAGTTAGCTTCTCACAAATCACTGTTAACCCACAGGAGTATTTTAATGTTGGGTTACTGGTTATGAAACCAACTCTTTACGTTCTTCTTCTGCTAAGAAGTGAGATGCACACCTGGATTTTTCCTGCTCAGTATCACTCCAGCAATATGGATCACAGTGGTGTAATGATGCTGACATCTTTGCAGCACCGTGATCATTTTATTGCAACATTGGAAACTTCCTCAGTCCTGTACCTTGATTTGTGTCAGTGGCAAAACGACCGAACAAAGCTCTTTGTGCAAGACTGTACCATTCCTTTTTATTCTATCTTTCACATGTGTCAATGTTGAATTATCACACAGTGGCTCTGACGCCATCCTCTGATAGGCTGATCGATCATTGAGCTTTACTGTCAGTGATGACCTGCCTACCAGAGGAACTCATCTAGCCAAAAACTCTCATAGCGATTTGTGTTGTAGCTTCACCTGAGAGCTGAGCACCGATGCTAGCACCGATGCTAGCACCGATGCTAGCTCGGCTGCTAGCTTCCTGGCTATCTCAACATCGAAGTTTCTCGAAAGCACTGACCGCCGGAGAGTACAGCAGCAACGATCTGTTATGGTGCTTTATTGTTTTCGTTTTCAATGTTTCTGTGTAATGTGTCGCGACAAATGGGTCAATTACACAAGCAGTCGCCTGCGCGAAGGTCTTAATTACAACAGTTGTACGGATGTCTGTGTCTGTACATGTGACACGACACAACGGCGCGCGTGCCAACAGCCACTCCGTCGGTTAATTATCAAGTGTTCCGGTGTAGCCTTAACACACTAAGGCAAAACTCCCGCCTTTTAACAACAATCGACACCCATGGAGATTGTGCGGAGGTGAGACACGCTGCTGCCGTGTTCGCCCCGGCATGCTAGCCGAGTTAGCTTGTCTCGGGGCTAACCGCGCTGTCGTTTCCGAGGCTCGTCAGCGCGCGAGCACGTGGATTCACTCGGTTTATTTTCGCTCGACCGACACGACACGGTTCAACACAGCACACATCACGTATTTACCGCTCCAGGTCGTCCTGGTCGCGAATTTCGGGGTCTGTTTCTATCAGCACGTCGATGTCAACAGCTGCCATTTCTGCTGGAGAGGACGAAGAGGAATGGACGTCACTTCCGGAAGCGGATTTATTTATTTATCTATTTATTTTGCAGGTCATGAGAAAGTAGGCCACTGCAGCGAAAAGATACAATAGAGATATATATCTTTAACACACACACACACACACACACACACACACACACACGCGTTTTCTAACACACTGTATATGTATGTGCAGATCCTTATTCATCCAGGTCACAATTATGCACTAAGCCTCTTGGATGAGAGGTGAGACATCTTCAAGAAGCTACAAGTCCAGTTGCTCCTGATTCAACACCCTTGTGGATACTGTGTATGTCTTTTTTAAATTGTTAATTGTTTTTAAAAAACATTTATTAGTGTAAATCTCAGACTAAAATTGATGTTCAAATCTTACTGCTCAACCACAGAACAGAGGACAGGAACTGTGAGCCCCCCCCCCCCCACACACACACACATCAAAGACTTTAAGACACACACACACGCACGCACACACACACACACACACACACGCGCACACACACACACACACACACACACACACACACATCAAGGTCTTTGACACAGACACACAGCCTCACCCTCACTACACTACTCACAACATTCTACCTCTCTAATGCATGCCACTGTATATCTGTAAATGTAAATCTAATTTATTTCAACCAGTGGTTTTATTTTTATTCAACTTTTAAACACATACTTGCACAAGCATCGTTTTGCTTTATTTGTCCACTACTGCTTCCATTTGTCTGTTACTACTTTTATTTCTTATTTTCTTGTCCCGTATGAGAGAAGCCATGATATTAATCTAAATAAAATGCTGCACAACTCTTTACTCTCTTTACATTAAAAATCTATTTTAAAAAGGCAGTTTAGCACAGTGCTTATTGTAAGCATGCAAAAATGAATTATCCCAATGTATTAGATGTGTCAAGAAAACCACCAAATATTTTTTAACAGGATTAGTGCATTAATAATAAAGATATTTCGGTGGCATTTTTATTTGTTCAAATTACTGTTGGTGTAACAAATGTTATATCACTTAAAGCATGATAAATTATATCATTCATGATTTGTTAATTGCCACAAGAGGGCACTAGAGCATCATAAAGCATGGGATATGCGCCTGTTTGAGGAACACAGCAACAATGACTAAATAGTATTTTATTCTCAAACACCATATTGTTTTGGTTATTAGTACTTCAGAGGCTTTACGATCTCAGTTACTCAGTTAGTCGTCTCTCATACAAGTACAACTCATATGCATGAGGCTTGTGACTTTAATACATCCAAGCTGCTGCATTTGTTGTTTGATTGTATCATGTTTATCTGACATAAATTTTTTCTCAATATTAAAAAAAATTAATTGCTTTTGATATTCACTGACCCTTGAGTAACCTGAAATAAAAACAGTATCACACTAGTGACAAGTTATTACTGAGTGTGCCTTGTTCTTCAAGTATTCTTGTATAACTAACTATAACTATATTAATAAGTGTAGAATTCTGCATACTCACAATATGAATTGTTAATCATATGAAGAGACTTGTGTCCATATGAAGGAAAAACAATCACAACTTGGTAAAAACAGTTATATTTATAAGTTTATATAGAATACAGTATTGACATTTTCAGCACATAATAATTTACATTATTGCAATTGATGCACTTACACTATTCATTAATTTAACTCTAGTCAGGGGACACTTCAAAAAATACATATTGCTTTGGATGATTCAACACAATCAGGTGAGAGATGAAAATGAAAAAAAAACTGTTTTAAATACAATTTTGTACAAAAAAAATAGGTTAAATATTGCCAGACATTTAAAATGTGGCTATTTTTTAAACAAAGGACAAGAGTACATCTCTTCATATTGCAAAAACAACATCAAGCTGTTGCAAAATCTTATTTATCCAACCATCACCTGAAGAACTATTTGTAATGGCTCATGTTGAACAAAATCAAGTTTCAAACTTCATCATTTTATATTAAACCATCTCATTGTATGCAACACATTTAGCCTGTTTCCATATAGCATGTATTCTTGGCATCATTAATGTGGTGGCTGATTGTCATCTCATAACACAGAGCAATAGAGAAAAAATAATGTATGTATTGATCTAAAATAAATTATAAAGTACAGGCATCGAAATCAGACGATGTCTGTAAAGATGTAAATTTGTTGAGATGCAATATCATCAGCAATCCAAAGATATGGATGAATCTGTATTAACTAGTAGCCTGGTATTTTGGAGATTAACACAGTCTTGATTTTCTTCATTTAGGATTGGTTATGAAACCAAAAGCAAGGATGTAGTCTCATACTTGTTCTCCCAGAGTACGTCTAGAAAGCTCTCAAAATTAAAGAAATTTTGCAACAAACACTTAGTAACATTGACACACCCTAGTGTATTTGTCTATTATAGTTTTAGAAATAAAACAAAAAGATTCTTGTCGTTATGGCTTCCATGTTCCCCTGACCCAGGGGGAACATACACTCAACAGTCCGTTGAGAGGAAACAGCTGAGTGATGATCCTTCCATTTTTAAGGAGGCGAGACACGGGTCAGTCAGCGTTGATATCTTAATCCACACCAGGGGGATTGTGCATACTGTGCTCATGACTTGAACCTGCCAAATTTGATATTTTGACACGTTGCCCTCGCTGTCGCTGCATATTGTCCTGTTGTCACTCAGGGGGTCCCCTGCCTTGTCCGGGATTGGCTCATTGCTAGTAAGGAGAGAAGATTATTGGGGCATGTGTGGCCCGCAAAGGTCCCGGGGCAGGCCTGAAGAGCGTGGGGCTGATCAGAGGACCCTGGAAGAAGGCTGAGGGACCTGGCGGTAGCCGTAGTGCCAAGGGTCCGGGCGCCAGGGCGCACAAGGCAGCTGGATTGAGGGGACTGGTCAGGAAACCTGAAGACAGGGTCTTGGACAGCTGCTTCTGCAGGGCCAATTTAGTCTGACACATGAAGTACAACATAATGAATATATAATAATACTACCAAAAATATAATAAGCAGTATTTCGTGATATGTAACATATCACAAACCATACAATGGCTATACCAACTGCTGTGTCTTCCAAATACACAGCTACTGTCCCATCACTACACTTTTGAACAAAAAATATTGATATAAAACAAGGCTCTTATTTTTAAATAGCACAACAAGGCACTTAACAACTATCAGACGTGCAAATATGTTGACAGGTGCATCTACTGAGAATGCAGTGTTTGTATGTGTTCTTTAATGGCCATTTAGAACAAAAAGAAAAGCAGTCAAATGTGAGAGACAAATTCTTACCGCTAAGACAGCGCTGGGCTGCAGTTTATTATAGGGGGTGAACTTGGCCTTGACAGGCTTCCCAGCCAAACGCTCTTTGTGTCTCCTGCTGTTCATGTGCTAAAAGGGGATAGGTATACACAGAGCAGTCAGGACCGCCCTGACTCACATAGCATAGAACCAACACAGACCTTGCAGAATACAAAGGTTAGGCGTTCTCTCTTTTGTTGTCACTGGTTTATTAAGTAGTAAAATAAGTCACATTCATTATATTTGGATCAACCTACGTACCTGCGTCAGTTGTGTCTCAGAGTTGACGGACACCTGGCACAGTTCACAGTGAAAGGGCTGGTTGGATACGCGAACAACTGCTCGGGTCTTGCTGACCATCCTCTGCTTAATTCGGCAGGAAGGTCTGGGCGATGATGTCAACTTGGCCCTGCGTTGTGACAAGCTGCTGTTCTGACCGTCCAGCATCTGTTTGTGCTTAGAGCCTGATTCAGCCAATCAGAGAGGAGGCAGAAATGTCAGAATGATCTTCTTTTGGGTTTTTTTCAAAGCTAAAATACATGTTTTAACATTCCCATATCATTTTCCCAACTATGATCAAACGGCAAGTGGCTCAAAAATGTAAACTAAACTTATTTTGTATTGTATAGTACATACCACTACAATGAGCTTCCAACTGGGAGCTGGAATTGACTGTCACTTTGCACGTTGGACAGTGGAGCTGTTTTTTGTTGCTCTTTGTCTCCTTTGCCTCGTCCGCCTTCCCCGCCTCGTCCTCCCCACCCGTGGAGCTTCCCTGAGGGTCAATGCGAGGGGCTGAACCCGTGGCCAGGCTGCACCATTCCACAGGTGGCCTCTCTGAGGCCGGATCAGAAAGCTGAGGGCCGGGGGAGGCTTGTGGGGACAGCTGAGGAGAGCGGAGCAAGGAATCCATGGACGAAGGCTGTGAGGGAGCAGTGGCAGCCAGTGAACTCCCCTGGGTGTTTTCAGTTTGCTGCTGTGAAGGTTGAGAAGAAGAGCCTGGGCCTGAGGACAGAGAGATAAACAGACATTACATTACAATATGATGTTTATCTTGATATCTTATCTGAATAAGGATAAACGCCTGTTAATGCAAAGTGAAATATTATATTATTTTGACGATGACAGCATTTGCAGACAAATCAATTCAACCATTACTAATTTGAATATTCTGACCAAACCACCATTTAACCAATAGTTGGACATATTGTGAAACATAAAGACCGGAAGCACTGGTAAAGAGCTCTGTCAAAAGGTAAGACACATGCCAGCCAATGAAGCTGCAAGATGTAGCGCCTAATTTGAGATATTTATACATATTGATGAAGGTAATTATTTCCAATTCCATGCATAGTTTTTAGGCTTGTAGCATTTCATTATTTTTAGCTTTGTGATTGTGTTTTGCTGTTTCTTCTTCTATCTATTGCATGTGTACCTGTTGTACGGCAAGCTGCAACATGCAATACATATAAAGCTGAGTTGAATTGAAGTTAATCGAAAATGAAACGAGTTGGAGAGTTTAACCACAAACACCGGATTAGCTAATATAAGAAAAATCCCTCCTGATGGTGAGTCCACAGTTTGTAATATCATGACAATACATTCATTCTACTCAGTCAAGGTATAAATACAGTTTCTTCACTGGTGCGAGAAGAGAAATATGAAATATTTTTCTTCTTATCAGTCATTTTGTATGACTGACCTCTCATCTTTCCTTCGTTCTGTTTCTGTCAAATTACCTTGTTATTCTATTTGTTCTTGTTCTCATCGACTTATTTTTCTTTTCTGCTCCATCATCTCTCCTTAATTTTCACATTGTTCCCTCTTTTTAATTTTTTTTTCTGCCATCTCAATCTTACTTCCTCTGTAACTCTCTCTCTGCATCTGTGTCATTTGTTCGCTCCCTCTTCTGAAGCTCCCTCTGTCGCCATCAATCAACAACCATGGCAACTGCTGAATGAAACAAGCTTATCATTATGTGGTTAGAGGGAAATTGATAGGAGCTGGAAGAAAATGCGAGTCGGAGATCAATAATGAAAAGGAAAGCTAGACACAGTATAGAAAAGGAAGACGGCGATGGCTTTTTTTCAGTCAGGCTGAATGAGAAGTAGAGTGACAAATGACTAAAATGTCAAAAATCCTACAGAAGCTCTATTGTAGGCAAATATTCAGTACATACTGTACAAAATGAAGAAAGGTTCTAGGGCTGTATTCACCATCAAAAACACTTGAGTCCTTGGTTTTGTTGTCTGGGAATTTGTGGAGTTTGACAATATTAGGGGGACAAATGGGTTTTTATAGGATGATGTTGCTGTTTTTTGACAAATTTACTACAACAAAGCTATGTTAGACCTGCGGGAACGTGTTATGACGACTTTTTCACTACACATTAAATGAATAATCATACAATGTGATAGACAGTGAGGTCAGCTGTGTTACGTTGTGTTTGTGCTGGTAAGAAACTGATTATTCCACAATCAACTCTTTTCTATTCAAAGATGCAGATAAACTAAAATCTTCATCATTAAACTATTATTAATAAGCTATTGAGCACCAGTCACCGGCTCATCCCCACATTCCTAAACCCTTAGCGCTGCACGGTCCCAGAGCGGATAAAATACCAAGGATGATGCCAGGATGCGTCAGGTGGCAGATTATAGAAAGTCTTGGTCACCGTTCCCTCAACATAAACCATGAATAGCCTAGCGACCACATGAAATAACCACCAAATGAAATGAAATTTATTAACATAACTAGGGAACTGAGCATTCTCCATGCATACCAAACCAGGGGTACCAAGCATACCAAATACCAAGGGTGAGCTTCAGTGTCCCCACTCCTCCACTCACTGGTCCATACTCTGACGCTGTATGAAGACATCCACCTCCATGTCTGACTTCTTTGTTCAATTTCAGAAAGTGTCCTGTTTCAGGCACTAACAGCCACTGCAACCATCTTTGTTTTGTTTGCACAGAAGCAGTATAAATGTTCATGGGAGGTTTGCACTCAGCATCCATACTTCCAACCCGTTTCTCTTGTAACGTACCGCGGTCTAGTGTGACTATGACATGAAAACATGTAGGCACACACCAGACTTTCTGTCCCTTTTCCAAAAATGTTCCACTTTCTCTGACAGCAGAGGGACAACACAGGAACAGGGAACTGCAAGTGGGAGTTGCGTGGAGCTGCTGTTGATTCACAAGCACAATCAATATCAGATGAAGCAACCCCACAACATCCTCGGTCAGAATTCAGACTTAAGATGTCAGATAAGTTCCTCAAGGCTTCTCATTATGCAGAATGTCTTAGCTTGATGGGAGTAATTACCTATCTTAAGGAGCCAATGATAGCAGGACAGGTAATAGCTGGTAATTAGCCAGCTGAGTGACAGCAACCAAACCTTAGTGCTTATGTCACTCCATTTACCACTAATTACTCAGAGGATGGAGAGAAAAAAGAGAAAGTTTTATACCTTTTTTGTCTTTCAAATGTGAGTCTGTTGGCGCCGTTGCTCCTCCCATAATCCCCCTCCCTCTGTCTTTTCCTGTCGTGGATGTACTGTGTCCGGTCTTCTGCCGGCTCCTCTGGGTCTCCAAGGCCTTTAGCTTGCGAGCATGCTTGTGACCTTTGTAGTGGGCCTCTGCCTGGGTCTGGCCACGCAAGCAGAACAAGCAGAGGGGAAAGTCAATGCACAGTATATGCACTAAATTACTGATTCAGTTGAAGTGATTAAAAGGACAGCATGAAATCAGCAAACTGCAATCTTTCCATCTGTTCCAGCTCTCTGGCTTCACATGTGTCTATCTGGAGTTGGGGAAAATTGTGCGATTGGGCATTTGACTGGGAGGAAGAGTCAAGACCATTTTCATCATCATCATCATCATCGTCATGGCTATGCACAAATGAGCATCAGTTGGACTCGTGGCGTCTCATGACCCTCCTCTGAGCTCACTCGCTCTTCTTTCCACTGATTTGTTCTGACACAAAATGGCCTGTGTCCGTTATGCAGCATCACAAAATGACTTCTCTGCCTTCCGCAGAGAGAGAAAACACATTTGTGGCAGCGTGACAAGAGATGCATGCAGATTTGGGAAATTGCTCCGAATGGCTGTAGAGAAAAGACGTGCTCTACGGAGGACGATCATTGTCCAGCAAACAGAAGTGCACCAACAGTGAAACAAAAAAGCTGAAGAAAAAACACATTTTTCTTGCAATCCACACAATTTTTACACAACACACACAAAATCTATACATTTTGTTTGCACCAGTAAGCTTTAGAAAAAGGAACAGCAAAACAGTTTATTAATTTTGATTGTTCCGTTTCTCATTATTATGCAACAATATAAAACATTATATACACATTGTTTTCATATTTATTTATGCCAACTGAGCCAGCTCCATAACAACCATCTGAACTCCAAAATAAGCCTTTTTCACAGCAGACATTTCGAACTGTCATAGTAGGAAAAGCACAAGTTTTACTAATAATATCAACAATCGCTCTTACCTGTCCCAAAAAGTTGTGACCAACATCTGGATCCTGACACTGAAGCAGCTACATGGAATCAGCCAGTCATTTTACCATTTACCTGTATACTTGTGCTTTTCTCACAGTGACATTTCAAAATGTAAACTGGCCAAACCTTTTCTCGAATAAAATAGCTTCGGCAAGTTGAGCAAACTATTCACAACATCATGCCGAAGTCATAAAGGACATAAGCCTGGTGATAACGACACCATATTTTTCCTGTTGTCAAAAAAAAATGAAAAGGCCAAAACCAATATTGCCTGCGTAACCCACGTCAGTTGTAGCTTATTCTTCTGAGCTGTAGACTTCCATTATTGTTGAATGTACTAACACATTGTTGGTTTTGTTACGGGATTTGTTTAAAATAAGTGGGGGAAAAAAACACTACCAGCCTTATTCTTTAAGAGCACATTTTTGCAAAACTAGTGCCTTTCTGTAAATGACAGACAAAAGTGCACTGCCTACATCAACAGAAGAAGTCGAGTGTCTGGCTTCACACGAGGCTGTTGAATAATTTGCCATCGCTTAAATTACCCATTCCAGTTTCCAAGCACACACTGTGCAGCACCCTGCTAATGCACATACACATTCATAGTGTGTAGAGGTGATCTTTTAGTGACTGTGTGTATAAAGTGGAGGGGGCACCAGTCTCCTCATCAACACTTTGCATAAAGCTTTGCCCTGCGACACAAACAGAAAGGGCACCACCATGGGTTGAGCAAAGGGCTGTGCAAAGGGTGTACGACCCCTTTGGCTACGCTGAATGTCAGTGCACACGAACCATTCAGCGTGATTTTCACCGGAGTCAGAGGGATGAAGCTGCTCTCATCTGCATACTACCAAACTATCTTGCATGCCAGTGTAGTATGGGTTTACTATGTTACACCATAGTAACTTCAAACGAAAACCAACAAACAAAGAACAAAAAAAAAATTGGAATAACTACCATCCCAGGGCAGCTAGACAAAACCCCATATAAAGACACGACTGTCAGGACTGCTTGGCCTCCACTGACCTTGATTCAAGCAGCTTTTTGCATCCTCACACCACTGATGCCCACAAGCTTCATTCACAGTGAGCAGCAACCATCCTCCACAAAAGGGCAGAAAAATGTTTGGACCATCGAGGTTGAAACTTTCATGCTTGTTTTCAGTCAGTTTACAGCCTTAAAGGAATAATTTAGAATTTTCCCCAGATTATCATACAAACCTTTTATGTAGTAGTATAAAGGTTATCAAACAATGAACAAACAGCTTCAGCTTTCCATTAGGGTAAAATTAACATTGTCTTTTAATGCACTACAGCACTCTCCTACTCTAGGAGAGACTGAAGCCTACTCTAAGGCTTCAGTCATAGCTGACATCATGTTACAGCTGTATATATGTATTGTTCATTTTAAGACTGACATATTTTTAACCATAAAATTGGTTATTTCTAGTGTTTTTGCAAACAATCCTGCAAATACAGAGCTCCATTAGTATGTATATGGAGCCATGACTCTGCTTTTTGCTCTGCTCTGGTCTCCACCAATGAAAAACATCTCCCTCTTTAGCTGCTAATAAATATAACACAGTTAGTTTTTTCAGTAAATCTTTTCAATGAATGCAGCTACCTGCTACTGAAATGACACTATGGGACTGGAGCTACGAAGTGAAGTTGAGGGCAGTAAAACCAAAATGCTAAAACACACACAGAGCTAATGGGGGGACTGCAGAGCGATTAAGTGATGAAGTGAAATCACTGTTAGGAGAAAAACACTGTCCACATTAAGTAGTTCATGTCCCCGTGGCATCAATTTTCTTCATTGATATATTCAATAAAAACAACTGTGATCTGAAATAACTAATTCAAATATGTATAATAGACTGCTTTTAAATCATGCTCCGTTGAGCCATGAAAGCCCTTTTCCCAGCTTTGAATGGCACGCTGAAGCTGCACGTCCAATATGACAAATGAAGTTGTACATTTATGACAATGAAACCTTCCAATTCTATGTGCCGCACAAGCAGTGAGTATAACACACAAGTAGACTGCAAACATTCTGAACTATTCCTTTTATCTAATATCTTTGTGGGGTGCAAATTCCAGCCACGCAGTGCTGCCCCCTGTTGGGACCTGGTACCTGCCTGCAACCTGGCATCCACCTCCCGGGTCAAACAGCCCTCTCAGCTCAGCTGCAGGTAACACAGAGGGGAGGAGGAGAGAGCCTGTTAGCTAAAGAAATAAACAGACTCCTGACAACATCACTGTATGTCCAAAAGTAAAGAGCAGAAAGAGAGAGAGAGAGAGAGAGAGAGAGAGAGAGAGAGAGAGAGAGAGAGAGAGAGAGAGAGAGAGAGAGAGAGACAAATGAGGAGGTCAGGGTAGTATGGTGGTCTTGCGCCGTTGTCCTGCTTCTTTCAGGTTTCAAAATTCACATAATGAAGAGTCATTGTCATTCTGCCAGCTTCCTCCTGACAATATAAATGCTAATATGTATAAACTAACTCCACAGGAACGGGAGCCAAATGAAGAGCGGTGCGATAAGAGGGAAAGAGCCACAGAATTAGCTGGCTGGTTTTCTTTTTAAGAACCCCGTGGTCGATAAAAAAAAGAAAGGGGGGGGGGGGGGGGGGGGGGGGGGGGGGGGACACACGTATGATTGAACTGAGAGAAAGAATAGCCAGCTTCAAGACTGTTTTCAGAACACTAGGATGTAAAAATATTAGATGTGGTGCAAATATGTGTATATATAATAATAATATGTAAATTTGACAGGTTACCAGATGAAAGCTCAACGAAACTGACACTTTTTCTCTTCTGTAACATCAGAAAGAAAGGATTGAACGAGTGTCCGACTTACAGTGGAGTTGAAGCGCAGGTGACAGATGTTACAGGAGATGATGGGTTTCTTTTTGTGCGGGGCCACGCCGAACGTGTGGCTGATCACCGCCTTCTGCACTGGGTCCATCTACGTGGTGAAAGACAAACAAAAACACACATATACACACACAGGAACACTTTAGTCAGATATTGTTTTCTTTTTTTTTGTTTTCTATAATTGACCTTAAAGTATAGTAAGAATTTTCTCATATGTTTTTGGCATAAAGCGGTGACAACATACAATGACACATATACCACTGGAAAAATAATGTTTAATGTTGCACTATTGAAGAAAGATGTGTTTGACATATTAACTATTGTTTCCTATACCATCAATGAAAACTTGCTGTCAGGTCATGTTCGCAGTGGAGTAGCACATGTTTTTACAGTTAATGAGCCTTGAATGAGCACCAATATAATTATCTACACCACCACATCCCTGATCATCTTTTAGCTCAATGATGAATTGCGTAATTTGTCTGATTAGAGAGGACGGGAGATCAGCAATTAGTGAGCTGCGTATATTTTTTCTTTAGGATATAAGATGAAGAAACTGCCGTTCACTTTACACTTTTGAAATAGACCTTTTTTGATCGATTCTATTCATACGGTTAATCTTACAGCGCAGAAGTGTTGGTGGAGTCCTATTTTTAGCCTCTAGGTGTCAGACAGGAATCCTTTCCCAGCCTCCCACACGTCTCATACACATTTAGCACGTTCCTCTGATTTACCTCGTCACGGGTTAAAGCTAAATGTAAACTATGAAAGTCTGCTGCTTCACTGTTTAGACCAAACCTACATGGGAATGTGTGCGAGACGAGTGTTATATTTCCGATGTCTTGATCATATGTTTTACCATATAGCAGCTGGTATTTAAAAATATTTTACATGGCAACATAGTGCACAATTCATGTAAAATAAAGTTGATTATTTGAGCCACAGGGTTTGCTCTAAACAAATAGGAAATTAATGTGAGAAGTTGGTCTTGCACACAAAATAAGACCTAGATATTTGGAGCACCAAGATGAATAAAATAATACTTGCTCCTGTAAACTGTTGCCTTATATTTTGCTCAAGTTGACAGATGCTGGTACTCAGACATCACAAGAGGCTGATCTACCGCTTTCATTTTCCATTTTCATATATTTAAAATAATGCAACATTGTAGCGTCTAGTTTACTTTACAAAAACACCTGCTGCAAGTTATGGATAATGTCGGTTTGTAACACACATATGAAAACGTGACGCTAAGTTTTGCTGTGACCAAAAGTTACACTCATTAGTGTTGCCTGGGGTTTGGATATAAATATTTTTGGCTTCTGTTTGGGGCTGGAGACATTATCCACCTGCGTGATGTGTATGTATCGTATGAAGAATGCGATGCGGTATCTCACCGTGTTGAAGTTGGGGAAGAGGCTGAGTGGCGAGGAGCCGTTGACCCTGAGCGGCAGAAAGTGCTCCAGCTGGGCGTGGGTCTGCGGCTGCAGGGCTCGACGCGGCAGAGGCAGGGATCCCAGGAGCGGGTGGACTTGACTCTGGGACATTGCACCTTCAGCAGGACAGATCACATTCACAAAAACACATCTCCGTGACAAGCTGGTCCCTCTTACTCCTCTGTCATCTCATCAAGATCCTCTTTCCAGAAAAAATAAATCACATTGGTGGATTTGAGGAGAGGCAGAAATTTCACCCGGGCCTTTTCATTCAAGACCACCAAAGCCGCAAATCCTTACCTTGCACACAGACAAGCATAGTGACAGACTTTAGCACACAGCATATGAGACCAAGATCTATTCCCGCAGTGAATGATTCACTCAGTAAAGCTTTAATGACTTCAGTAATAGCAGGAGATAAATGATGAGAGCCTTTGTGTGGCCTTTTCCTGCCTAACAAGTCCATAGTTTATCCTGACAAATGTCTCTGGCCTTTAAACACAGCACTAGTGTGCGTAATTGTGTGGTTTTGTTCTTCCTCGTATCCTGCTAATGGGTCACTCAAGACGAAGAGGTAAGGCGAATTGGGTTGAGGTCTAAGGTGAGTGGTGGACTGTACATACATTTTTTTTTTTTTTTACACGTTTTCCATCTCATTGCATACATTATCTCTGAAGTGTTTACTCTGATGAATCCCACAGCATTGCCACCATCACATTTTGCTTTGAAATCTCCTTTCCCATGACCTCTCATCTCATCACGCTTAATTTTGGTTGCCCTAAATGCTTTTAGACCGCTCGAGCTTTAAAGAGCACCATGGCACTGACCTTTGTCTAGACCCAAAGTAAACATTAGTGCGCTTGCATTGAAATTCAGTCCTTACATAAGCATGGTGATTACAGACTGTTTGTAATGCCTCAATGCTTAAAGTCCTGAGGTCCTGAAGTTTAAAAGGTCATGTGGAAGTGTAGGGATAGAAGAATAAAATAAATAAAAGTAAGTGAGGGATCTGGATCCAGGTAAGCATTTCTCTGTTAAAGAAGATGTACAGTGGGTTAAGGCTGATTTGTTAAAGGGAAATTCCATCAGACATCTATTAGATATTAGCAAAAGAAATGGTAATACCAAAGCAATGATTTTACCATTAATTAATGATTACGATAACTAATATTTAAAGGGAAACCTCAAAGAAGCTAGAAGGCTAAAGTGCAGTATTATTATGAGTATATGCACAGGTCTGTTGAATGTCTAAATTATGAGCAGCAGAGAAAAATTCATTCAGTGTCAAAAGTTTTTTTTCTACCATTTTGCAGTGCTTGAAAAATATTTAGGTTAAAGACAATTACAAAATGACGAATAATAAATTAGGGAAGTTACATTGAAAACAGCCATATTTTTAAATACAACACAATATAAAGTGTTTTTCCTTCATTTGAAAGACAGAGCTCGACTTAGTTAGGATTAAAAATGTGTGGTTGGTGATGGGGAGGCGGGGTTTGGCTTTTAACGGGATGAAAACTGTCAAGAGGAGGTTGATGAGACAGCTGAAGGGATCGAGCATAGGTGGATATTTCTCCATGGACAAAGTTGGAGTCAAACTTTTTACTTTGTTTTTAGTTTTTACTTTGGCACCCCTGTATTTCATGTGTTATCTCTGCGGATGAAACATGCTTGGAAGTCTTTGTACATTAGCACATGGGGATGTGGAAATGAAAGGGGGAAAACCACCGTTTCGGATTCAAAACAAAACAAAACAGAACAGAACAGAACAGAACAGAACGGTACTGCAGACGAATTATACAGGCACATGTTTTTTTCTGGAGACAAGCAAAAAGAAGCAAAAGTTCAATATTTGAATTGAATTGCTCCATCTAGGTGACCCAATATTTTATACAGGCAAGAGCTAATAAAACAGCATCAACAGTGAAAACACATCGCAGCACTTTTTTATCATCGCCTGCAGCTACGAACGCCCCAAACGGTAGGGCAGGAAATAGAGCGAAACATAAAAGCTTGTCAAGTTTGTTTTGAATCAGATTCATAGCAATCCAGACCGGTGCCTTATATGGAAATGAAATATGAAATTATATTTTAAACAGCGATGGTAGCGGCTCTCCGAGGCTCAGTGTTGCTTTGAACTACTGCTAGTGTTATCATGTTAACATGCTCGCATGACGGTGATGATTTTTTAGAATGTATGTTAACCATGTTCTTAACATATCATGCTAACATTTGCTAATTAGACTGAGGCTGGTGGTCATCGTTTGTACAAAATGGTGATGCAATCCATCCAATAGTTGTCAAGATATTGCCAACTCTGTTACTAGTAAAAAAAAGTGTTTACAAAAGAACAGAACCAATGCGGATGAATCTTAAATGAAGACAAATTGAAATGTTATGTTCTGAGCGAAGAAGATGATCTTCTAAAAACAGATTAAATTCCCACATCTTGTCATCAGACTGACCAACACCAGCAAGGGGTTAACCTCAGAAGAACAATGCTTCAGTCACAAAATACGAGCGAAACTAATTCAAGAAACCAACAATGACACAGCAAACACAAAGCGAAGTGAAATTCGATTAGAGTAACAGCCATGAATGAAAATTGGCAGGCGCATCTCTTCACGACAAAGAGGAGATGAATGTGACCAGAAATACCACAGTTAGAATCACAGAGAAAGGTCCTGGCTGACAACACAACTGTCGACAGTGTGCCAAATAATAAACATATGAAAAAGAATGCTATGTTTTAATCCTCATCCAATATGCATTACACTATTTGTTTGCCTTATTTTAGCAGTTTATTCTATTTATTCAGAGATTTACAGCCACTCCAGTGCACTTCGTGAGTATTATTGTTAAGATTTGAATTTGAAATGAGAGGTGCGATTATGATTATAAGTGTGCATTTGATCCTGCACGTGTAATGTGCCTGTAAAACACCCACCTGCATGAAAACACAGACACTAGTAACACGTGCTTACTGATTGAATTTGTTTTTGATGAATTCCATTTTCATTTAAATGCCATTCAAATGTGTACCGCCAATCCCAGTAAAGTATATTGAATTGCGTTACACTGAATAAATAGCAAATGACAGAGTTGCGAAAATTGAGAGAAAGTAGAGAGAGGGAGACGCTGATGAGGTTTTTTTTCCCCCATCTGCGAGGCCGATGTGCTTAATCCGCCTGTCAGTATGACTTTTGGGGACATTGATTCCCTCCCACACAAATCTAAAATTGATGTCATTAATCACCTGTGCACATATTCACAAAACACAGCAGGGCAAAATGTTTAATTAACTGCATTTTCACTCAACAAACTAGAAACTGCCATCAGCTGTGAAAATATGTACAACATCAGTTACTTCATGGACTCAAAGTCACGAACTCAGTTAAAGCCCCCATTACCTGAAATAAAAAGGAGCAGTAGAGGGAATTAGTTAACCAGATAAGTTCACATACAAGGAAAAACACAGACAAAAGTACCACAAAACTGAGCATTCGATAAGTCCAAGCCCCCAGGATTGGAGCCGGCCAGTGAACATGGATGTATGAAGAGCTGGATGCGGCATCACCACTTAGCCTAGCGGCAAATTGTACTTGAAAACTGTTGACAAGAAACCTTGAACTGCAAACAAGGACAGTCACTACTCTTTGTACTGTGAATTTTTAAAAACAGATAAACTCAGCTGGGACACATTTGTTTTTCAGTACTTTCGCACTTTTGAAGTCGGCAGCATGGAATCAGAGTGATAAAATAATAATTAAAAAAAAGATCTCCTCGCAAGTCTGTTGTGGTCTGTGCTACTTGAAGGACATTTCCTTATTTGTGAATATTTGCAGCACATCAGTCAAATTGATGAGGATGATTTCCTAATTTGCTCATGTTTTGTGTTTTTGTTGACAAAACCAACTTGGCCCCAGAAGTAAGGCTCAGTTCCGGTGTAAGTAGTAACTGGGACATAATAATGATTTCAGGTTTGAGCATACAAACACTGTTTAATGCATTACACTTCTGCTCTCGGCAGAGGTTTACCAAACATTAAATTGAGCATGCAGGGAATTGCGCTTTTGTCAATTCCCCCCTACTTTATTTGTGTAATTCCACACATTAAAATGAGCCAGTCCCTGCTTAATAATCTGTATTCACTTCCTTTTTCTATGCAAGATGATGGATATTTCATGGCGGCTGGGAGTTTAGGTCACAGCCACCAACCTTTTTTTTGCATTGAGAACGGATAGAAGATTATGAGCTGGAGAAATCACAGCACCTTGAAATAAAAAAAACTGGGGAAAATGCTTAATCTCTATTGTGTCAAGGATTAGACTCTGGGTGACTCAACATCACAGCTATCAAAGAGGGAGAGAAATGGCATCTTTCCATGAGGCGTGGGGGGAAAAAAAGAGGGGATGAAGCTTTCATAGCGGCGAATCAGAGCGAAAGCATCAGAAGAAAGGCTGCTTTGCCTCATTTCATGGTGAATGTATTTCCTCGTATCATCTGTCTGAGCCACTTTCTCTGTCTTCGGTCTGAAACATCGTGGCAATGTGCCTCCACATTTCTCCTCATTGCTCTCATTTCTGATACCTCCTTCCCCAGTGCGGTATTAGCACTTTGTGATATTAACGTCAAAAATAGCACTGTTTATTTCACTGAATTGTATCCAAACCGTTTTGCTACAACACACGTTAATCCATGATGATTTAAGGGTGGGCGCAGATTTAGAGCTGGTGTGGTGAAGGTGAATCTATAGCAAGACAAAATGCAGGATGGAAAACGGAGGAAAGTGCCGATTATTTTTCCTCTGTGGGGAAAATTTTCACATTATTATAAATTACATTTATTAGAGCTTTGATCCCAATTCTTACCCAACCCCACCAGGTTGAGGGCATTTTGGCCTCTAATTAATCTTTATTTCCTGGAGCTCCAATCGAGACAAGAATCAGTATATTAATTGTATTTGTCATCGTTTTCCGATGTTTACCTGCTTTTCACAGGACAGTGCGGTTTTCTACTGATTGAAGACAAATTTTTGTCTTTTAAAACTGGTAAACCTGTGAATATATGTTCCGTTTGTTTAAATATATACTACTACTAATTTTGGAAACCGGAGAGCTGGAAATTTGATTATATAACATGTGGTGTTGATCAGGGCCTTTACACGTC
The DNA here is from genome assembly GCF_022379125.1 of Scophthalmus maximus. Taxonomy (NCBI): domain Eukaryota; kingdom Metazoa; phylum Chordata; class Actinopteri; order Pleuronectiformes; family Scophthalmidae; genus Scophthalmus; species Scophthalmus maximus. The sequence continues at coordinate 13,701,348 of NC_061530.1, forward strand.
TAGATTTAGTTGTATGACGTGTACAGTCATTTTAATGGTTAGTTCAGATGGTTGACATTAGAGCTTATAAATAAAAGTGATGAAAATAATTCGGACACCCTAATTAAATTAAATTGAAAATTAATAATAATTTACAATCATAACATCTACATACATACTGCACTGACACAAAAGCCTGTGTTATTATGCTGTTAAGCTGTTAACCACCATCGGTATCTCACACTGTAGGAGGCTGCTTTTTTCTCCCCCTCACCAAAATGTCGTCCACTCAGCTGCTTTTGATAGATGACATCGTGAGTCACTGCTGCACAGTCTATTAAGTGTATATGGTGCCCAATAGAAAACCCACTCACTCTATCTTTAACAAACCATCATCTTTCTATTTGCAGAATAGCACTCAGTCATAACAAACGGTTTAATACAACAGATTAAGCACTGAGAGAAAAGTGGAATTTAAATGCTAAAAAAAAATGCAGCCTTTTGACATTTTTCAATGTGTTTTGCAAGCCTGCAAAACACATTGTCAAATAGTGAAAATTGAACGGTATGTTTTCCACTCCAATACAGAATGACGCAAACAGCTTTTCTGAGTCATAAAACAGAAGTGGTTAGTGCACCGCCGCTGTTGCGGTAATGTTGATGCCATTCATTGCTTACACAACAGGCGTCGAGATAGGCATTTATGATGAGCTCTGGTGGATGAATTAGCATCCATTAAAACTGCCATTGAAAGCTCCGCTAAGCTTTCTCCATTGGAAACAAAAAGGTGGAGAGTGAGGGTCTAATTTCCATGATGGCTTAAAATGCTGCCCCCACCTTGCACTGTGTGGTCTTTAAATAAATCATCTTTATTGTGACAAAGTACATTTAGGCCACTACTGGCAGCCAACAGGCAAGTTCTCCCGCTGGCTGTCACTGTCTATTTAAACTCCTACAGCTGCAGCTGGCAGAGCCGGCGGCTTTGTGACAATTTCTACCTGCAGGGAACCATCCAGCCCAGATCAGGCTCCCCATGGTAATCTGTCCTACTTTCAACATTTTTCACCCCAGGGTATATAAACGTCTATTGAATTTGTTCAATGTGTGAAATCCAGGACTAGTGTTCTTTGGTCCCAAAAAAAAGCCCAAATTTTAAAAGAAAATCACAGGAGAGTGTACGTACTCTGCAAAGAAAATGAGCATCAGGTTTAATGTCAACACAGGACCATTAAACAACAACAAAATAATAATCAGGAAATTCAGAATTCATCGCGTTGACTTTTCTTCAACGCCAGTGGGACAAAACAGTCAATGAGATATCAAATCCAATGCTGTCCCATTAACCTGACCTTTAGATTTCATGGCCACAGAGTTTCTACAATGTATCCTATTTAGTCTAATGTTAATACAGACACCGAAATACAGTACATTCAAGAACTTCTGGTCCATTAGGAACGTCATAATCTTGGTATGTTCTGGTGAACCATCATTTGATCAATCCCACTATATGATCAATTATCTGGAATATGTCAAGAAGTTTTTGCCTTTTGAAAACAGGTAAACATAAAAAAATCCAATTTAGTGCACGTGATGGTGGTTTGGGGGGATTCAGAATCTTTTGCACGGTGTCCGTATAAAAGGACGAACAAACACAGAGCGATAAAGCCGATCAGCAGGGAAATGAGCACAAAGCTGCTCAGACACGACAGTGTTTGTTGTGTGGTGTTTCCTATACCAACCCTCTGCCCTTCCACAGCTTTCTACACGCCAGCACCAAGCCCACTTAAAATAAACTGCCACCATCTGCTTGGATTGAGATAAGCACAGAGTCCAATCAGACCTGCCGAATGGCAGTCAGCAGATTTGCGGCACATATTCATTGATATTTGAAGTCTGTCTGCAGCTTTATTCGCCTCATGAACTTAGTAATTAGCCGCTTTCTGTTTCAATGCTCCGTCTCTGAGCTGCAGTGAGGCTGGCGGCCTGCCTGGCTGAGGTTGAAGGATCGTACATTAGTGGCATCAGAGATGAGAATTGCAGGATATCGGCTTGCTGGTGCACCTCGAAGGATGTGTATGGGGGCTACACAACAGAGGAGCAGCCAGCGTCCATAGATCCATCAAAGAGGTCAGAAAGAGCATGTTAAAGAGCCTCACAGTTCAGCCTGTTTGTTTAAGAAATAGCAAAGTCTGCGCTCGTTCATTGGTCCACCGCTTGCGCATGCGTGTTGTCACGTCTCCTGGAATTCAAAAGACGGCGTAACATCTCACATATTTTCTGTGATTTTACACTTTCTAATCTTCTAATAACATCATGTTGGTAAAACATCATGTTGGTAAAAAAGTTAAGGAAAAGGCCACAGGCTGCATGAAAACACACACCAGCACTCAGCTTAAATTTTAGATGCTTCATTTTTTATTAACCTAATCATAAACACAGATTTTATTCCATTAATCCTAATGGAGAGCATTTGATTTTGTGGACCACATTAATGTGGACCATGAATATCTGTAGAAAATGTCAAGGAATTGTAGTCTTTTTGTATCAAAGATACGTTGTCATGGAGCAAAGTGTCCAAGGTGAAATTCTTGACCAAGTTGTGGTTAAGAAAACATAAAAATGATGAGGATACAGTGAACATTCATACACTCATGGTAATCCGACCAGCAGCTGTAGAAATGGTCTTCTTCTCGTCCAAAATGTTGGACCAGCGAAAAGACTGATCAACATCAGGGCCTGATATTCTCCTGTGGAGGCTTAAGCCGTTTGCGCAGGTAGCATGATACAGTCTGATGGCTGTTGACACAAAAGCAGCACCCCACCTTGCACCTTGAGAAGATGAGAATGATTGTGAAGACTTAAGTTTGGCCTCCACCCTGTCTCTAACTCCATGCTGTTCAGGCTCATCTTGTGGATTCAGCTCTGGGATCCAGGAGTCAAGTAAAAAAAAACAATAGATTTGGCCTGTCCTCATTTTTTCCCCAGTGTTTTCCTGATAGTCAGGAAAATATTGCTACGCACTGGATCTACTCTGCAACTCCATCACATTGCTTCTCTGTAATTTGTTTCTCCAGGCCTTTATTCCAAAGGTTATTATTTGAAAATATAAATACAAGCCCCACAGCAGGTGATGTGTTCTCTGGTGCATTAAGAACCCTTTAATGTCCCCTCCAAGTATCCACAAGGCTTCTACACACCCCTGGGATCAGGGTCTCCCGGTGGGAATTGTCTGATGGTGGACTGCGGCAGATCCCTGGACACCAGATATCCTGAAGCTGCATGAACTCCTGGCAAATCCAGAATATCACAGAAATCCATGGCATGTGTCTAAATCATTAAAATGACTTTGTGTGGTAGGTCTTGGCATGCAGCTCCATTCCTAGGATAAAATGTTGGAAAAATGTTTCCCTCATTTTTGATGCAGTATGTGAGTCACTCTAGACTTGCACAGCCAGAAGTTTGAAGTCAGAAGACGATATGATCATTGCATGAATCCTCAACTTTTAACAGCTTTTTTAAAACTCAATTATGGTTGAGATGCGCACCACATAACTATTAACTGTAGGGATCCCAGTCGGACAAAAAGTCAAATTTTTCTACACGATTTTCATTTTGTCATTATGATAAATCCAACTCTACCGACATGGTGATTCATAATTGCAAAGAGAATTAATGCCAGTTAAACTTATGTCTCAACATTCACATCTCAACCCTAAAGCAACAATACTGCAACTTATGCTGCACTTACAGTAATTGTTAAGATTGAAAGCAAGGTGACCATGGTGATTTAGATGTACAACAACATCACATAGCCTCCATTGATTAGGATTAATCACCAGGGAAGAAAACTGTGCGTGTGCATACTTGTAATAATGACATTGCAGGGACATTATTGTTAATCTTTCCTGCCTTCGGGGGATAAAAGTGTGGTCTACATTAACATTTAATTTTAGGGCAAAAACTTGGTTTAGATTAAGGTTAGGGTTTTGGTACAGAGTATTTTGCAGGGTTTGGTAGCATTCAGAGAATGATCGTAATACAGTGCACATCCTTGTGTGTGTGTGTGTGTCCCACAGTCATTACCAGTCAGGCTAATCAAACTCACACTGTCAACATTTCAGAGTGACTGATTGGGGCTGTCGGTCTCTGTTAGCAGGGCTGCGGTAAAAGAGGGCAACTGTTTTATGCAAGACTCCTCTGCACTATAGCCAAAAAATTGGAAAAACACACTCAAACACAAAATTAAGATAAACTGCCACATTTATGCAGCATAGACGCGCTCCATGTGCAAGTTTGAGTTCAAGAAAAGTTGCCCTTACAAGACCCTAACTACAAAGTTTGACATCTAAGGTGGAGAATGAGAGGTGCGGGTGTAATGGTTGGGTGGTGGACACATTTAAGTGTAATTAATCATTACTCATTCAAAGATGTTGTTCTTTTATCAATTAGTGACCCACATTTTACCCTTACATTAGCCAGAGTTACTAGTATTGAAACATCTGCCAGGCAGATTTTTCTTATGGCAACGGGGGAATATTGATGTGTAGAAGTCGTTGAATACTGTTAAATACGGAATTTGTAAGATTGCGTTTTGTTTGCATTATGTCATAAAAATCTAAAATAATCTAAATGATGTATGATATTTGCATGAAGTCATACATGGAGCTTCAGTTAATGTGCATATCAAACTTCAGAATGGAGAAAAACGTGATCTCAGTGACTCTGACATGATCGTAGGTGTCTGTCGGGCTGGTTTGAGATCTCAATGCACAGTAGTCTCTAGGGTTTAGTCAGTTTTACTCAGAACGGTGTGAAAAACAAAATCAATATTGAACAGAAACACTTCGTGGATGAGAGAGGTCAGAGGAAAATGACTGGTTGCGGTTTCATCATGGCCACAACTTACCATCTTCCAATGACTCCTTCCAGCAGTAGTGTGGTGTTCCTGACAAAGTGCTCGGCGAGCACTTACACGCAAGCTGGTGCATTCACTCCAATAAGTAAAACAAGAAATAAAGTTGTGGAATCAAGCTGGCGCATGTCGTAATGTATTTGTAACTTGACTCTGCACTGATGGCACAAATAAATTAAAACGCTCTCACCGACACACGGCACTGAGTCAAAGTACAGCAGACTAATTAAATTTGTTCTCCAAGATAATCTGCACTATCAGTATTGCAATTAAAACCATACTCTGCCATATTCATTAGCCTTTGATTAGAATAATGACTCATTAACGCTGGTGGATAGCGAATATAGCCCCGACAGGAAAATTAATGGTCCCATTTAAACTGACTCGTGAACTTCTGGCTCCTGAACCATTTTGAATAACATTTCCATTACATAACAAGAAAACATGGATTATCTCTCTCCACCACAGAACACAACTAAATATCTCATAGCTACTATATGTATCACAGCACTAAAATCATATATTCCTTGTAAATGATTTAGATTAAAAGTAAAGTGACTTCATCTCTGCATAGAAAGGCTTATCTTTTGAAACCTGTTTTGCCCCGAATGCTTGTTTTGTTGTTTGTCACACAGACATTTTACAACGTTAAAGTAAAGTTACATTAGGTGATCACTGCATGGTTATAAAGGATTTTGCTTTTAAAACGTTGCCAATTAACTGGCTAACATGACACAAAAAAATGTCCAACTGGAATCAATGTGTGAAGAGGTCTGTTGTTAATATTTTACTTGTATGTTAATAAAAGCATTATACCACTTTGGATAGTAAAAAAGAATTTCTCCAAAAGGAGATGCACAAAGCACAACCAAAGACACATCTGCACTTCAATAGCAGTCATTGAGGTAATATCCAACCTGCAGCAGGTTATTTTTAGGCTGATCAGACAACTATCATTTGTTGCAATCTAAAGCTATTCCCAGATTTTTTTAACCGGTATATAGTAAATAATTTCTGTGTGAGTGGGTGGTAAATTGCATTTTCGGATTTTATGTTTATGACAAAGCCCAGTGGAGCTTTGCACAAGCACAAACAGGATTTAAGCTCACCGCAGATTTTGTTTCGCTTGCTTTAATAGGCAAAGAAAACAGTCACACTAAGTGTTATTATATTCATTTTATAACAGCCCATTACCTTCTTTTTTTAAGATAACAGTAGAGAGCAAAAAAAAAACATGCAGGAGGGAAAGCGGGGTTGAGTGAAAACTTAATTCAAAACTAAAGGAGACAATGTGCCCCAAAGCTTGAGAAGACTGCAACATCAGAATGAATGAATTTGTGTTTTTAAATATTTTTCATCATTTTAACTTTCTGTCCCATTGAATATATTGTTTTTTTGTTGTTGTTTATATTCCCCCTCCCCAAATCTTAATCCTAATGTTATTTTTTTGTCATATTAGTTCTGGTCTCTATACATCTCACACTGTAGAGCAATTTGGGATGACATGATTTTATAAAAGATCTATACACAAATATTTTTACAAAGATTCCCCAGCCAGACTTGAGCCAACTGACGGCAGTCATATTTCAGACGTCTCACACCAGCGAACACAGTTAATTTCCAACTAAGGGGCAATTGTTCAGTGTACCTCGGAATCACGTAATTACCAAAACCAGTCACCATGTCGTACTGTAGGTGACTGCTATTTTGCATCACTGACTGTGCTGCATATGGTATGATACATCGAAGCAGCGCCCCCACTGTGTATATTACACTATTGTTCTCTTGTCGTGATCTATTATGATGGTTTTATGCTATTTATTGCCTGCCTCCATTTTCTACTGCCTCTTACATTTCTTCTTGTCTTTTGTTAACAGAGACAAATACATCAATCTCACGGCTAAGAATGATGATTTTTTTTATTCTAGGAATTTCTCACTGTCACATCTCTTACATATGATGCCGAACAGAGAGTGAAATAGTGTATACAGTCCGTCACTGCGGCTTCCACACAGAGCTCTCGACGAGGGGTGGAGGGGTGAGGACAGCTGCAGCATGGCCATCAGGCAAAACTCCACAGTTATCTCCTCTCCAACTGTTTCCCTTTGATCTCGCTAATCTGCCATTTAAAGAAGAAAGCATCCAGAGCTGCCGCACAGACACTTCTTAGTATTTCTACCCATGCTCACACTGCACTGTGTCATTGTGTGTGTGTGTGTGTGTGTGTGTGTGTGTATCACAGTATATCACAAAATGCATATGTATACCACATACAGTATTTTAAACCTGTGATTTAGGTTAAACATCTGAGATGAGATATGACATGTATGAGTAATCATCAATGTCTACTTCACTGTCAAAACCCACGAACATGTCTGTGGCGAGATATTTAAATTCCCTCCTTTTATAAATATAAACAACAGAGATTATAAAGCAGGAAAAGCTCAAATTTAAGAGAAGGTGATCCATCTCCGTCCGGCAAATAAACTGTCGTTTTAATTCTACATATATCCATATTAAGCTCTTTAATTTGCATCCACCTAGAAGTCACCCTTGAGATTGATACATTTTCTACATGTGCTACCAATGTTAGTGCGCTGGTTTGATAAAAGAGCTAAACTTGGGAAAAACTAAGGTGATTTTAAGTTCAAAAACCCTAAATGCAATCAGCATTTTGTTCCCTTTAGTCGACCCCCACCCCCAAATGACTAAAAATCCCCACACTGCCTTTATCTTTAACAGGCTCCAATTATGCGAGCTAATCTGGGCATATTTCCCTCGGGAGGCGAAGACATAATTGCCAGCAATCTACACAATGATATCAGTGCTGTTCTAGAGTGGCTCAAAAAATGTCTCGACACATCTGGGATGGACGGGACGGGACGGTGTGTGTGTGTGTGTGTTGGTATGAACTCCACACTGGGCTCCGTCAAAAGGGGTCAATTAGAAAAACAAACAGGCCGGGGACTCATTTTGGATACAGACGACCTGAAAGAGGGCAGATGGCACACGCAGGAGACTGAGTCTGCCCTTGAGCTGGAGTCGTACATACAGCGCACACTGACTCGGGAGTACTCGCATGCATCTAGGCAGATGGATCCTGATGAAACAGCAGTTGCTTGCGAAGCTATTGTTGCATTCGCAAACAGAAGAGGAACTTACATATGTAGCACTGTAAGAGTAAACAAGTCTTACCTAAGAGCATTTTCCACGTGTTTTGTGATTCCTCGGCTTGCAGCTTCCTTCTGTGCTGGACTTAGTCTTCCCCCGCCAGCTTATCTCCCATTGAAGTAGTTCAACAAAACCCAACAAAGTGCAGCCTCGCACATTAATCCCTCAACTGTCCCCGTCTTCCCTCCTCTCTGACTCTCTAACTCTGAGGTGAAGCGGCCGTCTTTTTCTCAGTCAATGACACACATGCTGGCTACGATTCCGAAACTGCCACAGCTTAAGAATGACACGCGTGCGCTTCAATTAAAAGCCCCATGCTCCGCTGATCACGCCGCCCTTCATGAGACGGAGGAGAGAGAGAAAAGGAAGCGCGGGGACGGAATAGAGGCTGCGAGTGTCTGAAGAGCAAGTGTGTGTATTCTTCTGTGGAGTATGTACGAGAGAGAGAGAGAGAGTGAGAGCGATAGAGTGAAAGCGCCAGTGTGAGAGAAAGCGGGTGAAGAGCAGAGAGAGAGAGCTGGCAAAGGACTGGCTATTAACACCATGAACATCCCACATCTCCCCCTTCTTCATCTTCTTCATCTTCTTCCCAGCACTATTTTCCATTGAGGGTTCACACCTGCATGCTCCCTAAAGGTCACTCAAATGTAATTTCCTTCCTGTCATGATAACAATAGGCATCGTTTATCAGTCCTTTTCCATTCTGCTTACAGTTCTGCCTAAAACGAGTTATCAACATCACGGGCACAACATTGAAAAGCTTTCAATCCGCATCAGAATGATGAACGCCCGATATGCTGAGGTTAGATATCGTTGTGATTCGTGCTGCAGTTTCAGTGTTTTTGATAAACAATGCAAGGTCCAGTTTGATGAGGAACAAGTAATTCTACACTCATGTCTTAGGTTAGGTCGAGTGAACGCTTTCAGTAAAAAAAAAAAAGAACCCAAGTCTATTGTGCAGCACAAAGTCATTATTCGACTCGCCACCACTTCAGTGTGACAGATTTAATCGCCATTAAAATCAAAACAGCAGTGGCTCAGTGTTTTGTGTTCTTTTAATATCTGATAGATCACATGAGGGGCTGAAGTGGCTATAATGTTGTATTTTGGGATTCAGCGCCAGAAAAGGGAAAAGAAAGATCTGAGTATTTAAAGTGACCTGCCCCTGCTCAATGACAACTGAGGCCACACCCACAAGCATATTTGAATTCAAATAATGTATTTTAATTGCAGATAAAATGTCCATCCATTTGGATTACACAGATTAATCGTAAACAAATAAAAAAACTCAAATATTTTAGACAAATGGACACAATATTGAAGACATAAACCTGGTTCTTACACATTTGTAATCTGGTTATTTTCTGGTTATCTTTGAGATTATTACTATCACAAAAATGTCAGTCTTGTTGCATTAATGTTAGACTGAAAAATATGCATCACATTATATTTATTAGTTTGTTTATGTTAAATATGTGTAGGCCAAATGGCTGGACATTTTATGTGCAATCTTGAATATTAGGCCTGAACATTTAGTGAGGGAATTAGAGTGAACTAATGTAAATGGTTTCTATGAATATAATGAGAACATATTAATCTTACAAATAAATTACTGAAAATAATATTCAGAGAAAAACATTTAAAACACATTCTATCTTGCAATTCAACATCCACATGAAGTGACTCCAGTGTTACCGGACGTTTTTATGGTTATGTTTAAGAGCTTGGTTAAATTTAGGGAAAGTTCATGGTCTGGATTAACACAGTAAATGTTCAGTGACTTGAAACACAACTTCTTTACTTACATTGTTCAAAATGCCAAAGGGCTTTTGTTTCATAAACAGAACCACAGATTGGTCCGTGGACGCCGGTTCTGGTGTTACAGCCGAGCCCTTTAAACACCCACACCATCCACCCCATCATCATCTTGGCGACTCCGCTGCTGTTCACAAATGTAGCACTTCATAAATTCCATAACTAAATATACCAGCCAGCATTTATGTTGCCACCACAACATAATTGGGAAAAACAATTTAGTAGTAAGTGAATGGAGACGGGGATTTAGATTAGAGTCATAAAGTCGGCAAACAGCTGACAGATAATGGCTCAGATTTTTGCCAACATTAGTCATCATACACTTCTGGTCATACCACACCGAGGCTGGAGCAGCAAAATGTGAGTGGAACTGAAACAGGAGGAGTTTCATTGCTCATTAAAAATAAGTATTTCATTCATAAAGGAAATGAGTTATTTCTTATTTCAGACGTTACATTTAATATTTTAAATCCAGATAACTTCATAGAAAAAGACACGTATCTGCATGAATCTCCAAAAAAACATTATTTATGATTTAGGTGTATTTTATTTTAATAGTTATCCCTAATTCCATTTGTTGCCACAATCTCAGTTAGCCTACTTGTTATAGGCAAATACTTTTTATTATCAAAAGTGACAAAAGCAACCTGATTGCGACTAATATGTAAGGATAGTAAATTCTCATTCCTACAGCATAAGGTTTTTTCTTCTACCAAGATTGATCCATATTTGCCATGTATCATAGTATACACTTAACAAATAACACCCGGCCATGAAAATATATTATATTTGTTATGCAGAGTCATATTTAACATATAGCTGTCGTCCATAATTTAAGGGCTCAGAGAAATCTAAAATGGGAACTTGCCTTATTGTTAGTGCAGCTTTTTCCCCGCTCAGTGCTGATTAAAACTATTTGAGATTAAGCAACCAAAAGCGTTGAACAGAGTTTATTTTAATGAGCAGATGGAAGAGATTATTGTTCACCTCATACTCTGCTCATTTTCCTGACTAATCTTTCGATGATTGCTCTGTTCATGCTGCAGAGCAGAGTTGGATACTGCGATTGGTGTTGCCCCGTCATGCTCCGCCACAATCCAAACAGGCCATTTTATAGATGAATGAAGCCTTTCACAGCTCTGTACAACATATTAACCTTGAAAGGCTCGAGTTGCAATACAATTTGCACAGCAAACGGTCTTGGCATCACCACTGGGAAAAGATCTGATGAGAATATTCCACCGAATTTCTAGCTGATATGTTAAAATAAAATTGCTGTGGTGGGTTTGACCAATAGAGAAGTTTTTTTGTGTGAGTCCGCAGGTGACGTGATACATATTCCTGCCAACGGTTTCACACTATTCCACTGATCAACAGGTGGCGGCAAGAAACGCCACAAAACACCAACAAAGATGGGGAAGAACAAGACTGCGAGCTGCTAAAACTGGCTTAAACTTCATTTTTTAAATATCTTATAAGGAGGATTTTATCACATTTATTAGGCTTTATCAGGCCACATTAAGGATACATGTGATGTAGAAACCCCCACAGGGCACCTTTAATAGTTACTTTGCAGAATAGGAAGACATAACTACACAGTGTGCTCTTGAAGCCGAGGGGTTAAGGTGCGGACCACCAATAACGTCCCTGGTTTGAGTCTGGCTGGGGACCTTTGTTGCATGTTTTTAGAGACTTCACTCTCACTTTGTTTGTGGTCAACTCACGAGTATGAAACTAAAATGCTCGACAGAATTAAAAGTGCTTTGTGACCAAGTAATCACATGCTGCTTACAATTTATTACATAAATAATCACAAGTGACCATCAAATGGTCCATAAAGCATATAAGTATTACACATTTTAAAGGGTTTATGTTTCTATACAGCTTCTTACAGCTTCCAGGTCATTTTACATTTACACTATACATATATGCCTCGAAATTGAAGGCTCTGTGCTTTCTTCGTTTTTGAAGAGGAAGATTTTAACTGCGTCTGAAAACTCAACTCTCTCCAGATGCACATTGCTAGACATTTGTAGAGGCAGCGCAGAGGCTTGCATTGCACCATGTCTGGGGAGGACAGGACTTCAGTGCATTTTTATTCATTCCACAGTCACTATAATCACCTGAAAATAAACACAACTATTCTCGCAGTCTCTATGCTGAAAACTGGCCTTAAATGTCATACAAGTGTTCTCGGCACACGCGCACGCACGCAGGCACACAGCTTGTGTCTGCCCTGTGTGCTCCTTGCCGACTCCTTGTCCACTTGAATAAGTGTGGTGTGGAAGCACAACACTGACAAACCCTGACAGTTTTACACTTGATTTCAGGCTGCTGCATGCAGACCAAAAAGCAGGGAGATGGCCTCGAGCACAACGGTCGTCTGACTGTGGACCTACTGAACATGAGCCGTGCATACATCTGTTTACCGCTACAGACTGTGTACAGTACATGACAAGCCAAGCTCCTTACGTAAATTCCTCTTTGCCCCATTCAAAACCTTTTTCTCCACTTCCTACATAGCTATGCTTAGGTATAATAGCTACTGAATAAATGTAACTACATACTGATTTATCCTTAATCTCACTCAAAACATCCAATGGCACTTTCACTATCAAGATAAATCCAGCATTCATTTGAGCAAATTTTCAAGGATTTAAATATATTCACCGGCTGTTCAGGCCATGTGACTCTTGTTGCTTCACATGCAGGACAATGACTCATGTTCCAACAAACAACCTCGATGCATTGCCATGTCGAATACTAAGAAGGAACCCTTTACTTGTTTTATTTGGGTCCAAAATCCAGGTACAGCTCCCTGGGTAATAATGTGACCTGTTTAGACGACACAGCCATTGGAAATACTGTAAAAACAGGTGTCTGCTTTAAGGATACTAGTCAGATTTTGGTGCCCAGCCAGCGACCGAGTAATAAAAATTCAGAAATGGCGAACGAGCCACCATCAACCCCTTTTTTTCCCACTCTCTGCATCTCCGTCACCAGCTTACTCTCTTTCCTGCGGGCAGTCGGACTGTTTCCTTGATGACACATCAAGTGACATCTTAAAATTTGCTGCTTTTTCTCAGCAGCCTCTGCTACAGTGTGTGAAATGAGGCCAAGCCTCCACCAAGCTCCAGCTGATAAATGTCCCATTTTACAGGTCACACAATATGCTGTATTTCAAGCTGCATGTATTTTTATGGAGAAACAATTCAACCTTCAGGAAGGAATTAACCCCGTCATTCTGCAGTGATGCTCAATCTGAGATATTTTAAGATTTTCCATTAACGATGGAGAAGCATTGTTCCAGGAGAGAAAAAAGGGCTTCACTTTCTCTTCCAGTGGTACAATATTATAAACGGCAGAGAAAATGTAGGTCACCTCTCAGATTTAGGAGGATTGAACAGTCTAAGTTTGAAAAATCATATTAAAGAAGTACAGTCACATTACACTTTTAGCCAGGAGGTGTACTGGTAATATGACGAAGTGTACTCACCTCTGGGCAGAGGGATTCACTGTGCACCTACCTAAAAACACCCAAAGATAAATATCAGTGCACATCTTGCAGAGTAAGATTGCAGACTCTCGTGTTACGGTCTTAACGGCGGCGTTAACTGTGCACTGCAAGTTTAAGCACCCTCGTAAAATGGCACGTTAGCCTGGAAATAACAGCCGTCTAAAGAGAGAAATATGGACAACAAATCCCTTACAATTGCCTTTTACTGTCGCTCCATATCGGGGAGATACAAACTGCAGATGTGAAGCAAACATACCAAGGCACATATGTATGTCAACGATGGAAACAATGACATTTGGGAAACACTGAGACATAATATGAGATAGGACAATACATTAGTGATAAGTGATGAAGGAAGCACAAGTAGCAATACTACAATATGACAATACTCCAAATGTAATTCATGCATTTTAAATATCAGCAAAATGTCCTTCAATGTAAAATTAGACTACTCACAAACACAGAAAAGTGAATATTCACTCATAATGACACCACAACCGCTTCACGTCAGGTGGTATGTGATAATAACATTTACCTTTAATGGTAAAATCATTGGTAAGTATATAAGAGCATTGCATTCAGTTCAGTTGTTACTAGGGCAAACCTAGCAGGATTAACATTGTGACTCAAGTGTCCACAGTGCTTATTCAGACATGCGAGTATCCTCGATTGAAGCTGAACTGTGCAAATTTACCTTAAACGTCACACCATGAAATCCGCTATGAATGCACACGGAAGCACCTTGAATCACGCTGAAAAAAACGAGAAAAGCAGCGACTACACAGCGGTCCAGAAGCTTAGTGCAGAGTGTAGGAAGTGGAAAATGCTTTTCTCCGTTCTCGTTTCAAAAAAGACCCCCGGTCAGATCCACCCAAATTTAATTTGAGCAATCACTGCATGAAGCTAAATAAAGGGTATGTTAGTTCAGCTGTGAGAAGTTTCAACAGTCACCTTAATTGACTTTGCTTGTCCTCCTTTTCTCATCTCATACAGTGAAAATAGGCGACAGGGATAAGGCCTTCATGAGGAAACTGTTCATGAGACACCGTTTGTGACGTCTGAATAAAACTTGGCATTTTCCCGGGTTTTTAATGTAGGGATTTTCCTTCTCATGCAAAAGGTTTAACCAAAAATCTATTTTGCTGCTACCTGCTGAATTCCGTGATGATTCACGTTGTTTCTACAAAATGATCTTCAGCTACCAAAAGAGATGCCTAGTGCTCTAAATGAAAATAAAAATAAAAAAGCAATCTGTCGCCCTACTATTTATTTTTGAATTGTTTGTTTTTTTCTGTGTGAAATATGACATATACTATTTTCGCAAGATTTGATTTGTTCAATGATGATTGCAACTGACAAGCAACTAATATTCAACAATATATGGTATTTAGGTTTGCTAAAATATTTATTGTTTTAGAATTTTTGTTGCACAAGTAAATGTGAGTATTATTTCCAATATCCTGTTTAATGTGGGTTATGAATCACACGTATCTTTTTATTTATATTAATATTTCATGCTACATTTTCAAAAGACAAAAGACAGTTATTCTGATGTAAATTAGTAGTGCAAAATGACTCTATTCAGATTCTTAATTATCAATTTATTTTTGGTTTATGACCCTAAATCTTCTTCTCATCGATAAAGTCACATCACTCTTGTGTGTTTTATTTTAGCTTGCTAACATTTGGCAGAGAGATTAATAAATAAACCTATAGTTAAGTAGGTTGTATATCAGTCTGTATATCAACTGTCTACTAGTATACACAATTGAAAAAAGACCTAAAAGGCTTTATACTCAAGAATATACTTCATAGGGAGTACTGTAATTTCAGAAACACATCTCTTCCTATATAGACTCACCAGCCGCCTCGTTTCACCTGATGGAATAGGGTCAAAATTCACACAGGTGTCTGTTTCCGCACCAGAAAGTCAGCCAGTTGGCCACTGACCCAGATTTCGACAAGCGTACATTAAAATAATAAGTCTCACACTTTTAAGTATGAATGATGATCCGCAAAAGGCCATTATCAGACACAGAAAAAAAAATTTCAATAACATTCTGATGATCACAAAATGAGGTTGAAATAAGGGAGAAATTAAACAATGATATAGCATTAACTTAGTTCCGTGCGCCGCGTGAGATTGGAAAAGCCAAATATGTGTGGCGAGCCTTCAGAGAGCGACGGCCTCATAAATCAACATTAAAAGTGCCATTTTATCGGCCAGTTGTTGATTACTGGCTGTCTTCTTCCTGAGTGCTGACTGATCAAGCTGGTCAGAGCCAGTCAGTGTGGCAGAGTGACAGCCGGTGGAGACTGAAGGTGATTAATGGCCCCTCGTCGCGGCAGGTGTGCAGAAAATAGCTGGAAATGGGCGAGGGTCCTGTTCTGGAATAGCAAATATATTCGGAATACATAACACCGCCTCACAGTTTGCATGTGTGAACATTTACAAGATCACGACCAGGAGAGTGGAGACTGCAAGTCAAAATAAAGTGTGTTAGATGAGACTGACGCTGCCTTCAAATATCATCCCCCCCCCACTTAAGTTCAGTCCTTTTACATAAAGATCAACTTCAACATTTCCCTATAAGTAATTTTGCTCTCTGAATATACCCCTTGGTACAAAACCTATTAATGGATTATGAATACGGGTGCTACCACAGGCAGTTTGAGTGTTTTTTTACTTGAGCTTTATCCACATTAGCACAGATAACAGTTTGAAAGTTTTCAGTTTTGGTTGTAAAATCTTCTGGTGATGCAAAAATTAAAAGCTGGACCCAGAATACCTGCACTGTGATGTGTACCATCACTCATACTGTACAATACACGCATTGAGCAAACTGTCTTGACGCCAAGAAGCACAAGAGTCAGAGAAGAAGCAGTTTCTTTTTCCATCAACAGACCTTCGATGAGTGAAAAATCAATAACAATATTGTGGATATTGAACAGAACCACGATGCAGCAGCCCATCAGTAAATATCAATTTGAAGAACAAGTTCATGATGTTCTGTTTTTGTTGGTGATTAAACCGTGGTCATTTCTAGACAGTTTGTAGTGTGGTCAGCAAATACCATGTTATGAGTCTTTCAGTCAGTGTTGGTGAGAGTCTACATGTCGGGATTTAATGAGACAAAAGGCACCGACAACAGATCTTTTTTCACAGCAGAAGTTGTTCTAGCCATCAGATGAATGGCGCAGGTGTAGTTAATGACATGAATGGCAGCGCCGGCCCATTTTTGGTGCTCTATGGGCTCCGGCGTTATGCATGATGTCTCACTGGCATGGCCTAGTGGGACGGAAGTAATGGAGCCATCATTTTTACTTACACCCGTTGTTTTCATGCTTTGACAAGCCAAATGTAGGGAACGGCTCATTCATGTGGGCACTGCTGGACCTCATTGTATCCCAGTTAATAATCTTTATCTGCCTTAAAAAAGAAATTGACTTCTAAATAAGTGTGATTGTCCGCTGATTGTTCTACTTTTGTCGAACAGGGTGAAACACTGTTTCAAAAGACTCTGCTCGTGCAGCGACCAGCATCAGGTGTTTGTTGGCCTGCTTCTCCTCGTGTCTTATAGTGATGTTGACCTCGACATTTCAATGTTTATTTTGAACACATTTTGTAATCTTTTTTTTTTATTTACTATGTTTTAAGTTCATGTGTGTGTTTTAGTTGTCTGACGGACAAATTGCCCTCTGGTGACGATGAAGTTGATATTGAAGTTGAACTTGAGTTCCGAGTAATCAAAAATAAATATTATTGGGATAAAAGGAAAACCAGTGCGACCCTACCTGTGCTGACAGCCTTTGCAAATCGCCGCAGCCTCCGCTGGTGTGTTTTCCCTCTGTAGTGGATTTGGGCCTGGGCAACGGAGTTGAGCTGTATGCTGCACACCTGGCACATAGTGGCACCGCTGGGGCTCTGACGTCGCTCCCGTTTGGCCCTGTACCCTGCCCCCACCTTCCTTTCCTCTTCCCCCCCCTCCTCTTCCTCCTCCTGCACCTCCTGACTCTTGGGTGGAGGGCTGCTGTCCAGCCAGACGGGGCTCTTGGGACGTTTCATATCTGGAGGAAGAAAAAGATCATGGAGGTCATTCATGTGATTAATCAATCAGACATTACCTGATTAAAGTACCTTAACCCCACAGCTCTGGGCCTCACTCCACCCACTGCATCATTTTGAAAAACGCTAAAAACTGGGCAGGGGGCAGAGTGGGTGGGGGAAGGTTCTAGTTTAATCACAATGCAGTCATATCATTTAGTTAAAAAAACACGTTTAATTGTGCTTTATCTCTTCAAATAAAGGCTGTATAAAAATACACATGTTGAAAATTCATGTGCATAGAAGTAATAAAGCTCAAGAGACATTTCATCATCGTGTGCTATGCATGTTGTTGATGCTGCTTCCACAGGGGGGCAACAGAGCAGCATAACTCCATTCACAAGAGTAATACTGTCCTTTTTCTTTAGTGCAATTTTATGTACAATACTATTGCAAAGCTTAATTTCTCACTGAAATAAGCTGAGAAATCATATGGTCATACATACAAAAGGATGCTTATCACTTGGACTGTTCACTATTGTCCAACTGTACGTGTTAAAAATCTTTGACATCCCATTAAAGGGCTTTAATAAAACATCCATTAATTGAAAAGAATTGTCCATCTCTCATGCAAAAACCACAGCATTACAGCAGTCTGCAGATGTATCTTGTTCGGGCGTCTCTCTATTAATCAGATGATAAAAGCTGATTCCCGGGGTTCACAAAGCGACATGTTTCTTTGTGAGAGCACGCAGCCTTAATACCTGTAATGGCTGAGCGGTTATGGCAGATTGACAGCATGAATCAGGCTGCAGCGAAGCACGAGCTTTGTCTGTGGATGTGGAAATGTCACCCAAAGTCTGAGTGAATTCTTTGCTTTGGTGCTGTTCACATGATAATGGCATCAATTAAGTCCTCATTGTGCTGTACATTTCATACTCCGCCTCGCTGAGTGTGCCCACCCCTCCACCACCAACACCGCTGCTGCCGCCGCCCAACAGAAACCATTATTTGTACAAAATCTTTGCCGTTGTAAAAAAATTCAATTGGACTGGTGGAAAGATGAAAGTGTAATGGAAATGTGCTCACTGGAATCCATCAGCCCCCGACCAGCAACATGGACTCCAAAGCCGCAGCCAATCGTCACAGTTATTTGAGGGAAAAGACTGGCAGTGAATCAGTCACTGCTGGTGGAGATGGTGATGGAACAAGGAGGATTTTGGCACGAGCAGGTGTTAATCCTAACCTGCATCACAATTTTTTCTCACAATAGAAAACACATATACATGGATGTCTGACACAAGCAAATTAATCATACGACAGAAATAAACCCTTGTCTGGTATGTAGTCTTTAAAGAAGTCTCAGTCAAAATAAAATTCCCCGCTATGGCATATCTGACGAGTGAATATAAAGAATATCTCCTACTACTATTTTTTTCCCTCTTTCTTTTGATGAAAAAAGTGTTTGCAAATGATCATCTTAAAAGATATTAAGCACCTGGATCATCATTCTACTAAAAGCGGAAGTAGCATGCTCTTTAGTCTGCTGGTTCAAAGTACTGACACTGTTTTTAGTCCAAGTCGAGCCCTGTTCAGATGCTCATGCTGGCTCATGCTGAATACTGTACATTGATGCCACTACTCTGTAAACCCTTCATCCCACTAGAAACACCCAAGCTGCTCCCCCTCACTCATCTTTATGTGGTCAGCTGGAGTTGGCAGCTGATGGCCCCATTACAAAACAACTTTAAACAGGTTGCCGGCGGCCAGCAGCTGTTGGTTTCTGATGGCACTCTGTACCGCAGCCAGGGCAGCTTTGCCTGTTTGGCACCTGAGTGGGCAGCTGGGAGCAGCACCCAAGTCCTCTGCCGCAGACTAAATGGCTCAAGAGACCGGTGCTCCAATGAGCCAACTGTGGCACCTGCGGTCTGCAGCTGAAGGTCCATTCAGTTATGATTTCCAGTAAAAGCCTTTCGCAAAAAGGATGTAGATAAAGTATTTAACAAAAACTCTTTAAAGCGGCCTATTTCAATCTGTGATGATACATACTTTTTGTGAACACTCAATTCCAAAACTCTGAGTTTGAATTTCGTGGTCAGTCACTTCACTACTCCCCTTTTGAGTCACGAGTGAAAAAATTATTGACAGTGTGCAGGATTTTTATTTTTATGGAACAAAATAAGGTAAATATGACCAATTTGATCATTATCTGCAAGCGATACACTACACACGTTTTTTTGTTAACAAAATACCCAACAGATTGTGATTGCAAATGTTATCACAAAGAGCTTTGAGGCTGATGGTGAATTAGTAACATAGACATCTATGGAAATACGATTATTGTTGTCCATGAGGAAAGTTGCCTTCACAGGTGAAAAAATACTTAAAAAAATTTAAATGACAACAGATCCAAGGCTTGGTGTCTAATAAATACATCTAATTATTGCACATATTACAACTTCAAGTATCAAGTCCCATAGCACTTAATTAAAGATAAGGGATAAAGCACTTAGTTCAATTATGAAACACAATCCTCCCAGTAAAAAAGGCACAAAAATGATCATATGACTCAAAAAATGTGAATTTGTTCTGCCTCTGAAGCCTAATGTCTAATGTCTAATGTCTCTAAAGAAATCTGAACAAGTTATTTACTGGTAGTTATATCCATGCAGGATACATTCGCAAAGGCAGTCTCTTTGGGTATTATGCCGCGATTTTATTTGCTGTACAGTTTCATGAAACAAGAGTTCAAGCATCAGAAACCCCTTATCTGTAAACACTGTATCTGTTGGGCTGTCCTCTTGGTGGTGAAAGCTACTGTATCATGTCACAGCAGCTCTTTAAATACCAGCAAGACCACATCAAAGCCAAGAATATAGAGCGCCTGTCGTAAAGGCTTCCTCATATACTCTCCTGACCTGATGCCCCCTTAAGTTGTTAGTTGTAATTGTCTAATAAAATAAAAACTCAAACTAATGATTCTTGTCATCAGGCAAACAATGAGGGCAGCAGATATAGAAGAAATATCTTTCACCTGCCGCTAAATGTCATCTCTTTGTTTATCACTCTCCACTAACAACAAGTCAACGGCGTGCACGACATCTCTTCTTTATCGCTTCTTTATAGCTGCATGGAAACAACCTGTCAACTTCAAAAAGTACTATATCAGGAGACTCACTTATAGATACAGTCAGTGTAATGTTCTCCACACGGACACCTAAGCTGTTTTCAGACATGAATTCTGGAAAGTGTCCGGAAAATTGGGTCCGAACCTTTTCTGAATTTGCATTTCACACATGACAAACGCAGCAGGAGATTGTCAGAGTCAGACGCATTCACCTCAACAGGAAAAATTCCAGCAATAATTCCACCCACTGTGAACTTTCTGGAAAACCTCCTGCTGTATTCTCACAGATACAGTATACAGACATTTGCATTCTCACATACAGCCCCTCCAGAAAAAATTCCGGAAAATATCTTGACTTCAGTGCACGTCTGAAAGCAGCTCTGAGGAAAGCACCACCACGTCAGGTGGGCAACCTCAAAACTGAGAATAGAGTGACTCGAATGCAGCTTTGGCATCTTGATCAAAAGAAGAGCCAGTATGCAAGCATGGCATTTAGTCTTAAAGGAGTTTAAATAACTACTTAGTTGCTTAGTACTCAGCCCGACGGGTTGTGAGTTGACAGGTGTCTATAAAACTGGCGACTTGTTCAGCTGGTTTCCCGCAGATCTGCTGTTCCAATCTGTGTGATGTGCCGCCTGCCTCGATGTGCAGTTGTTTCTCGTTGGGGGCAAACTTGTTCATCACTGAGCTTTGATAAATAAGGGACTGCTGCGAGAAAAGCTCCGGCACTGTGAAGTCTGAGAGTTATTTGGAAAGATACACACCACCAGAGAGCTTTTGAAGTGCCGGGTGTTTTCCAAGAACAAGTATTCTGCAGCTGAACGAGCTTTTCATTTTGTTTATGTTCAATTTTATTACAACATCTTGTTCCATTATTACATCAAATCAATTATGTGATAAAATTACTTTTCAGCATGTGGATCATTGTCCCGTATTTTCTCAAGGGGGATACAGTGCACCATGGAACTTCTCTATATATAGCTGATTAATTCCCAGCAACATTAAAGGCTATCTGTTACACTATAAAGGCTATGTGCAATGTAATGTTTTTATGTTCTTGAACTGTACAGTCTGCCATCTGTCGCTGTACAATCAAAGCCTAAGAATATATTCCAAATAACCTAGTCCTCTATTTATAAGACGATTCTACTCCCCCACAGGCTATTAATTCACCTGAACCTGTGAACTTTCCACTGTGCGATCTAGGAAACTTCCTGGAATGAGCATGTCCAGTCCAGATGTGTCAAGAGGTGGACAATGGTCTGCGGCACCTACATGACAGGCAACTGTGGATGGGATGTTTTGGCATAGCCATATGCTCTTTCAAAAACATGGCTGCGCTCCAGACACTGAGGCCAAGACGAGTTCCGTCGCTGCCACACCTGTCATCACTGTTCCATTACGTCGACATCAGACAGCAGCAGATTACACGATTGATCTGGCTTGGAAAAACTGGATGGCGGGGGGGACATACTGTAAGTAATGATCTTGTCGTTTATAGTAGGATGTATTCACTAAGCAATAAGTGTGTAATAGTGCAAAGAATTCAGATCACGTTTACTTACAAACACTATATGCCCCACACACATCGCCAGCACCTACAGTTCTTTTGAGTCTTCAAGTCAATTACAGCCGTGTCGCTAGGCAACCCTGCACATCCCATGTGAAGATTAATTTGAACCTTTTCCACATAAATTGCAGCTCAATTATGCTGCAATTTGTGTGGAAAGGGGAAATAAATGGACAGAGCGCCACATTTTACGGCACGGTGGATGGAGGCGATGTGTGCAACTCACAACATAAAGTCTGCAGAGAGCCGCAAGCGGACAAACAGTCTGAGAATAATAAAAATAACAATTTCATGTATTGATCCCTGCTCTGTAACATTGATGAACTAGATTATAGAATATAAATCCCATAGTTGTGCTGCATGGTCCAATTTTTATAGCTCAGGCGCCATTTTCTTCCTATTGCTGACACTGACAGTCAGAACCCTTCTGAAGTCGCAAAGGAATAAACAATATCTGTTTAAAAAAAATATATTGCCTTTCTGCATGCTGTTGTTGCTCTGGGTACTGAATCTAGGTATCAGGGACAGAGAGTATTCTCAGTCGGATGGTGATTTTGGAGGCACATACTGTCTGTACAACTGTGATTTTTCTGGTAATTGTAATGTGAATTCAACAGCAAATTATAAGTATAGCACACAGAGTTGGTTGTTGCTTTTATGTTTTGTTGGGAAGTGTAAAAAATATATTCAATGCAGTCGGATGTTCTGTTTAATTTTTAAAAAATGTTTAATATCACAATCCCTTTCATTAACCTTTACGGTACATGTTAGAGCTGAAGCTATTAGAGTTAGATTAATTCATTAGAAATGAATCTGAAAATATTCTAATCGATGATTGATCAATCGATCAATCAGAAACATCCTTTGGTTGCACCTTCTCCATATGTGATCGTAGCCTGGGACAGTTTGTCAAACAAATAGTTTGAAGATGATGTTAAACTTATTTATTTATTTCCTGACACTTTACAAAATAATTAACTGAAAAAAATTTTTTGCAGAATAATTGATCATTCAAATAATCTATAGAACAATATACACAGTGAAAGGTTGCTATGTCTACATAGGTTGCTTGATGTGTTATAATATAAGCCCTTACGTAGTTGTTATGCCGAATGTGGTTAAATAAAAGCTCATCTCTGTTGCGCATGTGCAAATACAGATGACAAAGATCCCTTCATTTCGGGGCTCAAAGAGAAGCATGACTCACCTGGAAGGCTCAATTAAGTATAAAAGAGATGCATCTAAAATATTAACATTCAAAAACACACAATGTCCCCACCGACATGCAACACACAAACTGTGTATATGTATAGCGCACAGATATAACCGTTGGTATAAATAATCCCACAGCGCAAGTGGTCTTTTGTGTGTAAGATCTCTATGACAAGGTCATTTGCAAACGTTCCACTCATATAATGCAGTGATTCATTCGGTTAGGTGAGTGAGTGGGAGCTGTAGAGAGGGTGCATATTTTTAGTCGCTACATTTCCCTTTGCACACAGCTGGTACTTGGAACATGGGGCAATGACAGTGTCCATATGTATATTGAGATGAAGGAGGTGATATATGCTCTACTCGTGGATTTGAATAAAATAATAAAAAACTGTAACATGTCTGATCAACCAAAATACGACAGTAAACATGTTTTAAAATGTGTACAAAAGTAATTTAAGGGGGTGGTGTTCAGAATTTGAACTTTGTTTCGATTTTTGATGAATTTTTTATTTTCCATTTTGTTGAATTACATCCCTAAAATAAAAGTGCATTTAGCCAAATACTTTGCACCTCTGATTGTCAGTAACCAAACACTGTCAACCTTTTGCTTGATTCACCAAAAATACAATTTTTTAAATCACAAAACATTGTCGCATTTATCACTCAAGAGACTTCATATGGTTGACCCGCGGTAGATTATGAAACTGAAGTGACTGTGGGATGTAGCTTCTGCATGATTGCAGTTCAATCTGGTGATTAGTGATGATTTTATTGAAAATAATAGGGCTGCCCTGGAGCATGTACCACTAGCGAGGCTGAGTCCTTACTGCAGCTGACTGGCTTCAAATCCAGCCCGAGCTGCTTTGCTGCATGTCATCCTCTCTCTCTCTCATTCTCCATCAAACTTTCGCTGTCAAATCATGTGGAAATGCTGAAAACAATAAATATGGCAACAATTAAAGCAAGAAATAAACATCCAGCAACAGTACTGGGAGGTTACGGTCAATATTTTCCCATACATGTGTTAGTGTATCATGTGATGCTGACTCAAAGACCCATAACATCAAACCATTGAAATAATGGGAACTATTTTTTTTTCTGTGGAGCCCCAGTAGCACTGGTAATTCATGTGAAAATTGACAATCGCACACACACACACACACACACACACACACACACACACACACACACACACACACACACACACACACACACACACACACACACACACACACACACCTCTGGGGTTGCTTGGCTGGGTTCCCAACTAATGTCTGTACTGGTCTGGCATCCATCTTGTAGACACCACAGTGCAGTCACCAGATAACACACATGCGCGCAAACACACACACACCACTTTACTCTATGTAGCAGGAGATTAGGTACAATGTTTAACAAAGAGGCAGAGCAGGTTTCTGACATGCTGGCTCTTTAATTAGACCACCGGCATCTGAGGACACACACGCACGCACGCACGCACATGTAGTGCTACAAACAAAGTTTAAAGCACGCTCTTTAATCAAATTAGCTATAAATGACTTTTTCCAGGGCTATAGAGTCCGAGGATTTCACGTTGTGGTACCCATTCACTGCAGTGGTGACACACTTGACCTCATTCTGTCGCAAGACATGAGATACACCTTTCTGATCTGACTGGCTCCCTTTTAAATCCGCCGTGTCACATCACTACCATTGACGTAGTCACCGGGTCCGGAAAGTGAAGCCTAAAACCTGTATCCTCTCCGATGACTCCAAAAATCTGTTTCTATAGAAGTCCATGGGAAAATGACCAAACTTCTCACTTGGTTTAGGAAACATTTTCCTGAAGAGTTTATGGTCTCAACCGCTCATGATCCTGGTTTTATTTTAGACAGTGTAGCCAAGCTCCCTCAAAAGCGGCCATCCCTTAGCTGCTCACCCTTAACTGCTAATGTTCTTTAGACCTTCTGCAGTAAAATAAATGAGTTTCTCGTCCCCAGCTTTTTCTGTGGAACCACTCTAGCACAACATTGAATTCTAGTAGTGTCTCTGCTGTAAAATGTTTTGAGACTGTATCTCTGGAATAATTATTTTTCTAAACATTTGGGGCCAAATTTTGTACCTACGATCCTTAAGCAAACATTTTTTTAAATTATTATTTTATTCATTTTTCAAACAAAAAAAAAACGTGCAAAACCACCTCCCGGTTCCAGCTTGTCAAACGTGAGTATTTGATGCCTTTTTTCAGATAGGACAATAAACTGAATATCTTTGGATTTTCTTACTATTGCAATTGATTAACGGTTAATAGATTCAATGAAAAACGAACTAATTAATCAATAATGAGAATTACATCCATTTGCAGCTCTGTAATCATTCATATCACTCTATTAGTATAACATATTACCGTACTTAACAGAATAACATCTTTTCAATTGTCCCTAATGTTTCCACTGTTTTCTTGAATGCCATCACTTTGGTGGAGAATATATAGAATATATGAAAATGTAGGTCACATTTTGGTACAAACCCAGTCACCATGTCTATATAAAATAAATCCCTGTCCTTGCACTTAATCTCCTTTCAACAAAAACCTTGACACATTCGCACAAATATAGTTTGTTCTGCACATAAGCACTGCTGAGGTAGGCCACAGTAAGGACTGGCAACACGTAATCTCCTTCACCCAGGTGGAGTCTCTGACGTGTCGCATGAGGCCAGGATGACAGACTGAATTTATTGTCATATGATGACAGAAGAAAAAAACCCCTACACAGGGCAGTTTGCCCTGGTAAACTTTAGATTTACCAGGGAACTACTATATGTCATCATGGTGTGGTTACTTTTCATGTAGAAAAAACTTTTGCCACTTTGCAGGAATCCGACAGTGAAATAAAGGGCTAAAACAAGTCAAACAGCACAAGTATAAATTCATTGCATTTTAGAATCACATTGTCACTGCCATGTTTTTACCCACTGAAAGGACAAAAAGGATGTAACAGTGGACACCTCATTGTGGCAAACATCCTTGCTAAGCATTCAGCTCTGTGATGAAAAAAAAGAAGAAGAAAAAAGGCAGGGGGGGCAGAGGACATGGGATTAAGTCAAGGACGAAGAATGATGCAGTGGGAGAGGAGAGGATGTTAAGAAAACCTAAAATGGGACAAAGCAACTGAAACTAACTGAGTTTAAAAAAAAAGTTAATGGCAGTATTTACCGACTGATACACAAGATAAGACAGGAAACTGAGGAAAGTAAACTATGAGCAAAAATTAGGGTATGACAAATTGGAAAACTGGGACATTGGGGGGAACTTGGAAGGACAGTTTTTTTTTTTCTTTATCTGGAGGGAGGAACTGCACTCCAACCAAGGGCAACAGCAATTGTGGGCATCTGTCATCGGCCATCTGGGAGAGCCCTAAAGCTGCTGTGTGGGGAGCAAAGCAAATGTGACCGACAGTAATGTACTGGAACGCCAACAGTGCTTATAGTGACATGCAAACAGAAGGGGGGGGGGAGCAATGACCGTACAGAGGTCAAACCTAGTCTTATGTATGTAGTTGTCCGTGGCTTAAACACGTCATTATGTGTTTTCATCAGATTATTTAATGTAAACTGATGCAGTCAAGTTGTTCCCGGCAAGTGTCTTACCAAAAGCTTCAGGGATACATGGAGAACTTTCTAACGACTCAACCAGCAGGAAAATCCAAATCTTATCGTTCATTTAAATTTTGCCAGGGCACCAATTTCACATATCAAATAAAACCAAAGATTTTCTGAATCATAACTGCCCTAATAAATTCCCCTAGGCAGACATGAAGAATATAAGAAGGACTAAAAACAATGTAAACATAAATGCTAAATGATAACATTTTTGGCTAAATAAATAAACCTTTGTGAGCCTTTATTGTTTTGTCCTCAAACTACCCGAGATATATACGTGAAAGATAATTGCGGCTATAGTTTGAGAGATCGTCCAGGCAGCTTGAGGGACAAACAAATATGGCGAGGGCGTGCTGATAACATTGTGATGGATTAGCTGAGACAACTGTCCCATTCTCTTTTTCTGACAGGGACGTGTGGGCTGTTGAAGGGATCGGCCTGCAGTCAGCTACAAAATCCTCCTCTTCCTTCCTTCCACGCTGACCTGGATTCTCTTTAATAGTTTTAGATACATTTAATACAGAGAAGCTTATTGCAAGAATGAGCATTGCTAAGTGATGCCAAAAAAAAGAAAATGTGATACAGTCGGTGGTCTATGCTCTGAAAATCAAGCTATTATGTTTCCAATGCTGTCCATTCTGCTAACGACAAGGACATGAACACACCGGCTGTTTGAAGAATTCATATGGTTTCTTTACTTGAAGATTTTTGTGAATTCCTTTGTTTTTAAAATACAGACTGTAATCTAAGATATAGTTCGTCTGTGGCGTTTAAATTACATACACATTATGTTGAAGGTGAAATTCAAAGCCTGGTGAGAAGCTTCAATGCGATTTATTCCTCATATTTGGTTTACTTGCTCAGCGACGGGGCCAAGAACAGTCATGTCCTTTTACTATCTGTCTCTCCAAAATAAAAACATACATCCACGAGTTGAGAAGTGTGGCTTGACAAGTTGGTCCAAATCTCTAAATAGAAATAGGTTCCGACAATCGGTCTCCTATGAAAGTGAATTGAATATATTTAGGACGTGGAGTGTTATTCAGACACAAGAAGCGACTTGAAGACATCACTTTAAGATTTGAGAGCTTTTCCTTACCAAACGCCAGTTGGCCAAACACATAAGTCGACCTGTCAGCGTATAGTGGGTTGTTGTATCCATTATTACACTTCATGAAATGAATTCTGAAAATAACCCTGAATATCAACGTAAGACTATTCAACTGTCCTGGCATTGACACACGGGTGTGAACATATGTTTACATTTGGAAAGGAGCCCTGGGCGGAGCAGGGTTAAGCCACTTTGACCGTTTTCCCTTCGGGCTTCGTGCTCCTGACAGCTCTCAGATCACCAACTGCGTGACACTGATAAAAACAGCTGAAGCAAAAACCCCTGGCATCTCAATCACAGAGAAATGCAACTTATCGCAGTATGTCTCCCGTTTTCATGGGCTTTGGCAGCAGGTTATATTCCCACAGTTTCTTAAACTTGGGCAAAATGCTTCATATGTTTATGCTAAATGACGGCAAGCCAAGCAGAAAAACATGTGCTGTCCATGTGGAGTGATAGCAAGAGGTGGGAGGAGGGAAGCGTGGTGGCAGCGATGACGAACGTGGGTGACAGAGATGTATTCAGGGTGCTTCTCCCTGTGTAAATATTGTATTTTTCATTTCAATGTTTTGTTTTTTTTAACATATGGATGGCATAGAGTGAGCAAAGGGAGTTGAACTACATGATGGTTCAACAACATAGAAAGCCTCACACTGGGGAATTTAAACGTTTACACGATAACTGGGATGGTCCATTCATTTTCGCTCCATTGGGGGGGGGCTCGCATAGAGGTAGAATTAACACCATTATTTCATAAGTTATAAGTCACTGTGAATTTCCATATAGCGAACTTAAAAAAATATATCCATAGTCCCTGTGCCAATCAAACCTGCATCGGTAGACAACAAAACTAAAATAGCACTGTTTTCAGTGTGTAAGCTTTGTTATACTATGAAAGTTCTATGTGTCAATATGCTGATTCTTGCCTCCCTGCATAAGTAATTATCCTAACAAACTTGAGATTAAATTACCTTCACTGCAGTGAAAATTTCGGAGGTTTCCCATCATGTGGTGAAGAAACTCAATGGCGTTTTATTTATCGAGCAAAAAACATCCCCACGTTGACAGATGACTGCAGATAAGATCACTGCTCATTCTCAGTCCAATTCCCCTAATCATCCATCCTGCAAGTTCTTATCTGCGCTGACTCCTATTGGAAACCTGACGGGCTAAATTGGATTGACTTTTAATTAGGTGCACTCACCAGGTAAAACGGGTTTAATTGTCTGTATTATCTTGCTGGCGTCGCGTGGCAGAAGGGCAAGATCAAATCAGTCAGTTGAATCAGTTTGAATTAAAATGTAAACAGCCTCCCAAAGAAAAAAGATTGAGGTTTGTTGAGGCTTTTGTCTGTTGTATCTAAATAATACAAACATGAATCAATATAATTAGTGGACTCCGTAGTTTTAGTGTGTGATGTTCAACTGCAGATAAAGTTCATAATTTAATATGAGCTTATGATGAGAATCATTATGACCTTATATCAGGGATACGCTGTTAACACTTGAGTAATGTAGCCATGAGCTCATGTCTCAATCAAATGAATAGGTAGTTCTGGCTCTAAATATTCAAAACTAATCTAGACAGGTTACAAAATTCCCACTCCGTCAAGTGAACTTCAGACTCGACCATTGGACGACAATTCTCTTCTATAGCATCAGCACTAAGAGTAAACCCTTACCCTCAAGTCCAGAAATTCATAACAACAAAAATTCTGCAAGTCGTTTTTTAGTCGGTTGATCGTAAATTGTTAGTGGACAGAACAGTCCAGGGGCTTCACCCATCAGCAACCTGCGATTCAGTTGCGATTGAAACAGACGGCACAATGCGAGCAGCAGAGCCTCGCTATAATGGCTCCTTCAATTAATGGCCATTTAATGTAGCCTGCATGACTGGTCTTTGTGTTCAGCAATAATGGCCATTAGAGAGAATATAACACATCGTTTAATGGAGGAACAAAAGGGAAATGATTACACAATAATGCGCTGCATGACAAATCGGGTGCGAAGCAAAGTTATCTGATCCAAAGAAAAAAACAGAGGATGGAAAAAATTTTAAATGGCAGAGCATCTGACTTCCAATTTCATCAGCTGTATTGTGCGACCCAATCTAGTTTAACTGGAGGGCATAAGCCCCATTTTGTCACTATGTCTGAATGAAATTAAATACATATAATCATAAACACAATTATCTTAGGCTTGCAGTATGCCAGGCTCAAAATAGATACTCCTGCTATGAATGTCAGTAGAAAGGATAAGTGTACCAACTCTATCAACGCAAATTTAAAATTGTATTTCTAACAGCTGCAACAGGGCTGCTTTGTAGGACTGTGTCTACCAGCTCTCTAGTAATTATCTCACACACACACACACACACACACACACACACACACACACACACACACACACACACACACACACACACACACACACACACACACACACACACACACACACACACACACACACACACACACACACACACACACACACACACACACACACAATGTACAGATTTGACCCTCTGGACATGATGGCACATGGAATATGCAATAGGTGCGAAATATTCAGCGGGACATGGAATAAAACCTATCTGCGGCAACACAACGACAAAGTGCCCCCTCCCTACTGTACGTCTGCAGATTTATTTTCCTGCACTGAGGTCTTGCTGTAAGGAAAAGTACAGGGCAGTAATGTTTCAAGTGACACCGACAATCAAATCATGAGATTCCTAAAGACGTGCAGAATATTTGTGGTAAGAATTTGTTGATCTGTAGTTTGTGCAAATGTGTGGTTTCACCGTGAAGCTTCCATGCCTACACTCAGTTGACATAATAAAATGGAGTGAAATTATATAAGGACACAGTTTCTAAGGAAATATCTTCATGTATCCATTTATATAAAAGATTCTCTCACACACACACACACACACACACACACACACACACACACACACACACACACACACACACACACACACACACACACACACACACACACACACACACACACACACACACACACACACACACACACACACACACACACACACACACACACACACACACACACACACACACACACACACACACACACTTTCCTACTGCTGCTTGATGTGTTGAACCTTTACCTGCAATCCAACCACAGAGGAATGGAGAGGTAATGGACCGTACACAAATTCAACTTCCCACACAGCCCACAAGGTGTCTGTCCATCCCTCCGTCCAGATGACGACAGAGGACTCAAACAGCAACTCTCCATTAGTGCTGTTGTGAGACATACATGCTTTTTTGCCCCTTCTCTGTAGGCGGAACAGTGTTTCTAAATGCATGTTAAAATGAGATACATCAGCCAGCAACATTTTGGAAATAATGTGAAGCAGCCTGTGACTGGCATTTAAAAAAAAAAAATGAGGTCAGAGAGAAATCAAGGGACTCTCTGTTCTCTCCATACAAGTGCACACTTGTGCACCTTGTGCATTGATATAACATACCTTGATGACTGGATACCCTTGTTTTTTTTAATACACACAAGAGGTTTTTTTGTGTGACTGAGAGGAAAGAGTGGTTACACTCGCCGAATTTCAATGTATGTTTGATTACAGTATTTATGTTGTCTGATCTTCAAGTCAATTCCGATTCTTTCACACCTTTATGTTTTTTCGAAAACAGAGAAGCAGATGATCCTACCTCGGAGGAAGATGATTCATACTGCCGCTGTAGTGATATATGAGCTGTGAAAACTACTTACTGTAGGTGTAACCAAACATTGACTGTGTCTAACAGACAGAAAGCGTGGCTCGCTCTCTCCCCCTCTTCAGTTTTCAGTCTATTACAGCCAAGTATTGACGAGCTAGTGTTGTGTCATGACATGTCATCTATAGATCTTTTATTCGTGGGCATTTTGACATTTTCCCAGCACCTTTGGTGGAATTGTTTTTCCATCCTGAACTGTAGCTGATAGCGCTGTGTTGGTGCAGGGGAGGGGACATGGAGGGGGTCAGGAGAGAGTGTGGGGAGGTGGCTTTGCCCCGTCGTCAACCTCTAATCAGCCAAATAAAGATCACAGTGATCGGTCCAGAGGCAGGTTTAAGCTGTGTGAAGGAGAGCGTCATCTGACTTGTAATGACACAGCCCGAGAGCCATTACATCTTTGATGGGAGACTTAAGCAGAAATCCATTTCAGTGAGACCAAGGTGACGCGGGCTCAGATGGGGAGGCTTGGGAAGAGCAATCTGTTGAGAGTCTGCTGTGATAAGGTGTTTGCTGCACATTGCAATTTACTGGTGGAATCTTCCTGTGAGAATGACTGTGGTTCCAAATCTCCCCCACAGTCCATCTCAAAACCATTATTGATGATAGATGCGCAGAAGGAAGACAGATGTGCTTCATCTTAAACATTTGTCATTTTAATCGTCACTTTTCCCCCTCCCGCGTCAGATATCGGCTGAGGAAATGTGTGCGTTCAACGCAGGCAGGAGGTGCAATGATAAAATCCTGGGCAGAAAATGGCTGCTGTGGAGAAGTGTGGGGGAACACATGACCGCTAACTGCATTTCATACCACTGCACTCGCTCTGTCCAATAGAGCTGAAACTAAGCGTCAACTGACAAAAATAATCTGCAGCTATTTGGGTAATGAACAAAATGCTAAACATTTTATGGTTATGGCTTCTACAAAACAAATAGGATATTCTGCTTTTCTCATTGGGTCTAAGAAAAAAATATCTTTAAGACATCAACCTGGGTGCAAAACTCCAATATTCATTTAATATTGAATTTTTCAAATGATAAATATATAGAGAAAATAATTATTTGTATCCCTATTGTTCAAAAGCAAAGGCATAATGCAAGTTTGATATTCCAGATTTTAATGAGTTAAAACTTACTTACTTAAATCTGACTAACTTTAAAATGATTCACCTGACACTGACAAGGTTTCATAAGTCTCATCTAAGGATTTTAGTATCAATTTCTTGATTTTAGTTTACAAGTAGGCCTGGAAAAAAGAAGGCCTACACATGTTTTAAGCATCAAAGCAATTGTTTTATTATCCGAGTGTCAACACATAGTATAACCTGGTGGGAACAAGGCACGCTGGTGAAAAGCTCCACAGAAAACAAGACGGGAGCAAAGGAGGAAGTCAGACGATGTAGTATGAAGAGCAATAAAGTCTGCATTAGGACGCAGACTTTCATACGCAGACCATTGGTCGTTTCTAGAGTGAAACTTCGCTATAGGTCACATCCACGACAAACTGCAATATTTCTCACACGTCAACAAAAACTGCTTTGTGGGGCGATTGTTCAACCCTCGGTGGACTTTATCAGCGGGAGCCACAAGTCCATTGACAGTGAAGGGCTGGAGCTCAAGCTGCTCCCATCCCAATCTCGTTCCACATGATTATTCTCAATTTCACAGCCGATGGTTTTTACAGAGACAGACGGCATCAGCCAAATGCCAAAGTACAGGGGAGAACGCTCTGAGGTGGGAGAGAAAGCTAGAGAGAAAACAGAGAGCCTGGTCACTCAACTTCATCACCAATGTTTGGGAGAGAATGAATCTGTGAGTGTGACCTACTGACGGTTGCAGGATGGTGAGACACTGAGAAGTCTCGGGTCTGACAACACAAGCCTGGCCATAATGTAAACATGAAGAACTGAGGGGAATCTAGAACTAGTTGGTTGCAGGAAATTAAAGAAAGATATTTTTGTACACAAGTCACTGGTAGTCATGCACCACAATGTGTCACCTGCTTAAAAGTGTGGAGCTAAACAGACCATTTGAGTTGTTTAGCACTGGCCTGATCTGGTGAAACTGTTTTTTATGATCCTGGTCACTAAAATGGCCTTTGTGATGACTTGAGAAATGCTCAAATTGTCACTTATTTACAAACCAGCCTCAAAACAATTACACTTTGTCTTTTAATTGTACTCGAATTAGGCCTTCAAGCAAACTGTTGTGAGTCTATTTCGTGTGAGCATCCTGTGCACGGAATATGTTCATTAAATAGTCCACTTCGCATTTCTTCAGTCGTT
Organism: Scophthalmus maximus; assembly: GCF_022379125.1. Taxonomy (NCBI): domain Eukaryota; kingdom Metazoa; phylum Chordata; class Actinopteri; order Pleuronectiformes; family Scophthalmidae; genus Scophthalmus; species Scophthalmus maximus. The sequence continues at coordinate 13,735,487 of NC_061530.1, forward strand.
CATTTGTGTGAATTTAGGTCGTCATGCTGCATTGGAGAGCGTGAGTCTGGCCCAGCTTTGTACACACCTCAGAGCCAAACAGACTCACAGAAGGTACTGAAAGAAAAAATCTAAAAAAAAAAACCCTCCCAGCCTCACACTGGAGGAGTGCTGGTGAAAATTACAGCTTCACTCTGGGGAGTGGGCAGTAGGAGGCGCGGGATTTGATGAATCGAGGACCTTTTGTTCACAGCGCAAATGACTGCTTGCATGTTGTTGGAAAGAACATCTCGGCGGTGCGGCGGTGCTCGGCAGGCGGGCGAGCGGGCGGGCGTGCATCATTGGGAGCCATTTGGGTCTGAAGCTGACGACGCAGAGCGGGACGGAGGGGAGCAAGGGCATTCAAAGATGATGCAGAAGAGGATGATGACGTGGCCAGTGCCGGGTGTTTAAGTGGGTGTGATCTGCTCCGAATTGAGAGGACGCCGAGGACGGTGTGGCAGCACTCACAATAATGACACACACCTACAGTGCACTGTCCGTAGATGGACCGGATCACAGTACTGCAGGCAGTGAGAGTTTCATTTCAATACATCCAGCTCGGTCTTGCTTCAACACAATCGATCTTTAAAAAAAAAGAATTAAAAAAAGGCCACTATGACCCTTTCTCACTAGTAGAGGAATAAACACTGAAAACAACTGGTTAGACGGGGGAATATTTGCTCAATTGCAGTGTTTTCTGTGGTGCCTACAGTTTAAGTTGTTTCCTTTTTTTTCTTTCTTTTTTTTAAATCTCTGACCCTACACCTGTAACTTCCACCTTCAGGTGACTGGACACAAAAGCCTCTAAAAACATGCACAAGCTTGCCACACTGAGAACACGTTCACAATTGAAAACCATGCACGGGAACACAGACAGGCAGTCACACCCTGACTGGGACTCTCGTGGGCAGAGCAAACAGATCCTTGCACCCCGAGGTTTAAATAATTACTCCATTCATTAGCCCGGTTAGCCAACTAAATACCTCCGACCTCCGTTGACACTGACCACAGCTGCCAGGAAATTATATTCTTCGGAAATGACGTTGGCAGCCGCTGCGGCAGTGCACGCTGGTGAACACACAGCTCAGGAACACACGTTGTTCGGGTCTGAAGAGGACTGAGTCTTTCACGCAACCTCGACAAATCGTACCTTGTTTGGGAGCAAAAGCGTTTTTTCAGTATCTCAATATCACCGCAACAGCTGTCAGCCCAGCATTGTTTTCAGACTTTTCCTTGCGGCTCGCAAAGGGTTTTCAAGACAAAATGTACTACTTATATTAAGTTCTTTAACGTCCAAAATTTAAAAAAAATTAAATTAAAAAAAAGGTTGGTTGTTAAATTTGAAGAGTTACCTTTCAGAGGACACTGTCCTCAAAAGGAAGAAAGAACTGAAACCTTTTTTTCAAGTAATATACTGCAAAGGCTTGTATATTTTCTGCCTTGGACCCCTCATATATATATATATATATATATATATATATATATATATATGAGGGGGGGTCTGCAAGTGGTTAACAATTACAAAGGGGGAAAATAATTGCATCCCAAGTTCTTTCAAAACACAGAACCACACATGACCGCATGTTACCAATAAACGAGGTACCTACAGTACAGCTGTGTCACGATATAAGAGAGATATTATGTTCATATTAGAAAAGTCAGCCACTTGAGACTCACTGTTGCCCTGGTTGCTCGTCGTTGTCCGGACAGTAATTGCTTGGTTGTGACACTTAAAGAGACGAAACGACTGCATTTCCAGAGACGCGTTTCATCCAAGGGATCGAGCAACGAGCCCACTCTGTGTGTGTCCACAGTTGCGCGCACAGCGTCTTCGACGTGCACAGGAATTCGACAGAAGGGGAGTTTGTCCTACCTGTGCGAGGCGGTTTCTCTTCTCCTCCGTTGTCGCCGGGGTCCATTTGCAGCTGTCACAGATTACGGCGCGAGCTCAGCTGCGGGCGTTCCGGGTCCCGCGAGACAGTCCAGAGAGGAAACGACCGACCACGCGGCCAAATCTGCGCGCGCGCGCGTTTGCGCTTGTGCCGCCGCCGCCGCCGCCTGCGCGTCGGAGACGCCAAAACACCGCGCGCGAGGATGAGGATGAGGATGAGAGAGAGAGAGAGAGAGAGAGAGAGAGAGAGAGAGAGAGAGAGAGAGAGAGATGTCACTTAAGGAAATGAAAAGAGCAGAAGTGTTTAAAATGTAAATGGTTGAGAGCAACTCACATCAGGAACTATTTAAAGCCACACACACAGAGGACGTGTGTGTGTGTGTGTGTGTGTGTGTGTGTGTGTGTGTGTGTGTGTGTGGCTGCTGTGATGGGTATAGAAATGCATCACTCCCAGAACAGTTTGAATACATTTTTCTATGTCTTATGTTGTAAATAACTGTGTTTGGATTTGAGTGTGCTGGACGCGTCAGGCTCGACCACCAACCAGGAAAAAGTGGTCCATTACCCGCAGGCCCCCCACAGAGGCCGCAGCTTCGTTCATCTTCACTAGTTGTTAGTTCTTTTGGTTCGCGCCGCACAATGTGAGTCCTGGTTCGATTATCTCACCCGTTCTTGGTGGAGGTGCTTTGAGTTGTTCTTTGTTTGGATTTTTCTTCAGGTGACGCATACTCAAGAAGGCATAGACAACGTTTTGGCCTAAAGCTGTCGCTGTGATGTTCAAAATTATTGAACAGTGTAACGGCGATAGAAGGACGACAACATCTGTGCGTATATCTGGTCCCCTATATAGTTGTGCTACCTTTGTAAAACTTCTAATCAAAACATTGCTGACGTATATAGTCTGTAAACTATTAAAAAACCTCCTTCCACATAACAGCCACATGGAGTAAGACAAACTGGTCAAGGAGTCAAAGGAAAACATTGTATCACTATGACATGTCAAATCCTCTCCTCCACCCTTAGGCCCAGTTTGTGTGCACCGCCAGCCATCCGCCATCCCACCCCCTTTCGACCCCCTCATTAACATTGTTGGCCCACGTTCAAAAGCAGATGCCTGCAGATGAATTCAGGAACACAGCGACGTGGCAGCGGCCAGCGTGGTGGCGTGCGCTTGGCTCAGCTGTCAGCCGGACGGTGATGGATGCACGGTGGAAACATACTTGGAGTTTGAGCTATGTCCTTCACGTCGAAGTCCTTTTGGTAGCCTGCTTGACCCCGCCACAAGGCACCCACCCTAAAAATAAAAGGTGCACATGCGCTTGTATGCACATACAAGCAGAGACAACGGTGTAACATATCAAAGCTCATCAAGTGCTCTTGATGGCTCTGCTCGCGTGTATGCGTGTGTGGATATAATAAAACAACACACAGCTAAACAGCAACACACGTTTACACATGCACGCACAGCTCAGCTAGCTCCAACAGGATACTCCTGCAATGGAAGAATCAGCCTCCTGTTGTTAAGGTTGGATTAGGATGTGTAGGGTATATCTGGTCGCTCCATCCTCGTGGAGCTGGAGTCCGATGTTCCCAGCATCAAAGTTAATATGAGCGCTTGGCTCCATCATTATCTGGAGTGCTTTCATTAAAGGACATTTTGATTTCTCTGGTCCCAGAATTATCCAGAACTTGGCTACTCCCGTAGAGCTGCACATTTCAGTTTAACCTTGTCACTATGGCAACATTTTCTTTCTTTAAGCCGTCTTCAGTAGTCGAGCGTGTCGACAATATCCAGCTTCTGACTCAATCCAGTTATTGGTCCACGACAGCGGCTGCAGCATTTTGATCATTTATTTCACGCATAACATAAGCAAATTTTGGGGTTTTAACAAAACATCTCTTTACTTGAACTTAGTCATTTCCATCTGTTTTGTTACTTAAATCAGTGCGGGGGGGGGGGGGGGGGGTAGCAATTTTGTGTCTAAAATTTGACATGCATGATGCCAGGAGAAATTACAAACAAAGTATGACCTTTAATTTTAGTATGAGTGCAAAGAAGTAAGCAAAGAAGTCTGTATTTTAAGGAGTAAAAAAAACACATGTCATCGATTTGACTGAAAAAAAATGATTTCAAGTATATACATTACGTAGTATATATACTTAAACTATAGCAGACCTTTTTTTCCAAATAATTAAAATTATTTCTTGTTCTACATGACTCTGCCTGAGTCTATTTGTATATTTGTTTACTGTTAAAAATCCCAATTGAGGTTATTAAGGGCAAACATGCAGCGTGTCCCAGAGCTCATTTAACACACATTACTTCACTTCACTTCATTTGACGCTGAGGAACTATTGCGTCATACGTGAACAATATCTGAGTGAGGAGGGGGAAGTGTGAAGGAACATCCCAAAAATAACACAACTACTCTTGGAACTAATGTGACTGAACGATGATGGCAAAAGCTTCTCAGAAAAGTCACTGATGTTAATTGTAAACAATTGCAATGTGTTCTGGGCAAGTTTACAAAAATCATAAATAGGCTAAAAGACTTCAAAGTACGCCAAGTATGAGCACATTAAAAGAGTTTTTAATCCTACAAGCATATCTTCTTACTTTGTCCTTTTGATTCTTGGAGGAGTGTGAGGTTCCATTTATTTTTTTAACATTTTTTAATCTCTTCATCAGCTGTGCTGCTCCGTGGATGTTCCCTGAACCTATTTTTTTGGGGGGGGGGGGAAATATCAATGCTTTCATGGCACTTGAGGCATTTTAATACTTGTTTAAAAGTAATAGTTTCAGCTTCCTTAAAGGAGTAGAACAACATCTTGGGAAATACATGTAGATATTAACCTACTTTTGGCAGCCAGTTACCTTAGCTTAGCATAAAGACTGTAAAGAGGGGTTAACAGTTAGCCTGGCCCCGTGCAGAGGTAATAAAATCCACTCACTAGCACCTCAAAACCTTCCAAATGAACATGTTATATTTTTTGGGGGGGTTTAATTTATACAAAATCCAACAATGAGTTAGATGAGGATTATTCATTGGCTGGGGACAGACGTAAGGCAAGAGATTCCAGGAAGTAAAAGCTTCCAAATGAGAAGAACGATTTCTACATAGATTGAACAAAGTGCTGGTAAGTGGAATTTGTTACCTTTGGTACCAGGCCAGCTGTTTCCCCCTATTTCCAGTCTTCATGCTAAGCTAAGCTTACAAGCCTCAGGTTGTGGCATCATATTTATCATACAGATTTAAAAGTGGTGTCGATCTTCTCATCTAACTCTTCTTGGGAAGAAAATTAATAATAATAATAATAATAATAATAATAATAATAATAATAATTCTAATTATAATACATTTCATTTATAGAGTCGTCATACCCTGTGTTCAGCATGACACTGAAAAAGCCGCTGGGTTTTCAACTGCTTGACATTCTGTGAATGTTCAGCAAACCCTTGGACATTTATAACGCAACATAACACAAATTATGTAAAAATCAAAATCACTGACCTCTCGGCAACTGTTTATCGCGCTTTAGTCTGGTACCTTCTTCACTAGCATCCCCATCCTGTGGCAACAAAGTGAGATGTTTCATTTTAGATAAGAGACAATTATAGTACCACATCACATATACCATCGCTATCAGCAGAAATCTCAAACTGCACCACAGAATGCAATCCAGATACCGTGTCCCCGTGCCCTTGGTATTTAATGACATTTCTTTCTGTCCAGGAAGATAGAAGGAATCTATCAGCGCGGGCCTTTGGAAACATTCGGCGGTTTGCTGTGTCTTGGATTGAGCTTGAGCTGTTAAGCTGGGCTAGTGGCTTCTTGAGCAAAGGCAAATTTACAGTTCGAAAGCGAATCGGAAAATCTGTGTTGTTATGACAACCACGTTTTCTTTTAAGAAAATTTTTTTGACCACGTCATTTCATTTGTGGGGCACAGTGAGACACAACAAATATCTCTGGAACAAAATGGGAATGTGTAAAAAGTGTGTGGCTGCTTTCACTTTCAGGGCACATTTCCTCTATTCTGTAAATCTCCTCTAAACACAGTTGATTTAGGTCCAGCTCTCACCATTATTATTCAGAGATATGAAAGTATGAAATTTGAAATTAATTTTTTTGGGGGGGGAACAGAATGCATTTTGACTGACAGTTCAACAAATGAGAAATCATTTACTGTGAAAAGAGCGGCCTCCTGCTTCTGGCAGAGATGTTGCCTGTGTCCCTGTGTGTGTTCAAATGGCTTTAAAAGCTAATTTAATACGAGGTCTGAGGCAGCAAAACCATGACAGCAGGTCTTCACGTAGTTATGGTTTGTTTACACATTTTTACATTGAGGTTCAGACCAAGTGTGAGTGTGACACAAAGAAAAATCTCCCAAACATATTCCTCCATTAGTTTTTCTGTCTATTAAAATGGCTTGTAAAATTCAAAAGAAACCTCATACTTTATTTCTTGTATGTATTTGTTGGACAAAAGATCTCGCAAAAAAAAATTATGCTTGGTGAGGTGGAAAAGTTGGTGTGCTGCTAAAAGCAGAAGGAACTTAATCCATCCATCCAACTAAAACAAATGTAACGGAGTGCAAAGGAATCAGACTTAGGAAATATATCACATCATACATGAAGCACACGACTTTAAACATCCACTGACATTTCTGCTATATATTGGAGCGACAAAAAAAAAATTAAATATCAGCAGAAAAAATATCAGAAACGTATGCTCCCATTGGGAGACTTTAAACAAAAATGCCATATTTCCATCACATTTTACACAAGGTTTTCCATAATATATAAGTATAACTGGCGCTCTTCATTATGTCATCTTGTTGCACCCTCTTATCCTGTAATGGTTTGGCATCTTTTGGGAGAATTACCACAAAATATTTAACTCGTTGCACCTAACTCCTTATATTCACATGACAGTAGTAGATGGAAACACACATTCATTTACATTTTCTTTCTCAATATTCTTTAATACAATTTGGATGGAAACTGTTTGGTATCTATCTCTCTTTAAAGTGATGTTTAAGATTATTTCCCTCCATCATTACTGAACATACCTCAGTATGTTGCAATACAATTCAAAAGACATTTTAAACAGTAACTGACCATTATAACCTTCAAACGGGGAGGATTTCTCGAATTTATGCAGCCAGACAGTGACAGTTTTAGCTAGGTTCACCTAATAAGCCGACAAGAATGAGCATATGTAGAAATATTTGCAGAGATACTGTTCTCTGCTTTCTCAAATATTCATAATGCTGCTGCTGCACATATATTTTTTCCAAACCCTTACAGACTTAAAAACATGCAAGCAATACTTGGAAAATTAAATTGCATAAACAACTCAAAACAAAATGAATCTTGCATATTTATTACTTTTTAGATTTGCAAGTATTCTCATATTTCCTTTCAAAATAGGACTAACAATTCTCCGGTGTTACATATATTAATACAGAAGGAATGCAAACAACTGCATTAGTTGCGCAGTTCCGAAACATCTTCAGATATGTTTTAAATCATGACCTGCTTTAATAAGCAATGTTTTCAGTTTTCTTTATAACTGTCATGTCTGGGTCCCTAAAGAGAAGAACAAAATGCTGTGATACAAATTGTAATAAAACAAATAAGATTAAGCGCACCACCTTTTGCAATTTCAGCATTGCTAATAGTTACACTGTACTCCGCCTCCTCATATGCTCATACTGCTGTTACGATTAGATTTCCAAAACCTCTACCTGTATTTTTTTAGTGTGATGCTGCCATCTAGTGGTTGGAAATGTTCACTGATGCCATTTCTGCTTTCTGATTAGCTCAGGTGCCCACAAATGATAATCTTAGACCGCAAATCAATTTAAACTATCCATGCGTTGCAGAAAACCTTGCCAAATATGACATTCAGATATTTCTTACAAAATAAATCAAGGAAGTATTCCCAGAATTTAAACAGCTCTATCTGCATAGGTGCATTTAGTCTGGAATAAATCTTCTGCCTAGCAACAAAAGGGATGTGATTCGCAGCACAACCTATAAATGTGTAAAGGCACCTGTGTCACTGCAATTTAAAAAAACGTGAGAGGCAGGACAAGATACTGAAGACTAGCTTTGAGGACACACCCTGACATCTCAGAGTCGGCTCCCACGCAAAAATATTATGCAGAAAAAACCTGTATTTATCAAGAGAAACAAATTATCAAACTAGCTTATTATATTAGTCTGAAGTAGGCCATTGTACCACGAGGGAGCTATGTTTAGGGTTTACACACGTTTTGTTTATTCCTTCAACAAAATCTCTTCCAATTTGGAAATTACCTGTGATGTGTGAAACATGACTCTCTTGTGTCACAGTGAGAAAAACAATGACATCATAATGACATCCTTGTTTTTTCACATGTAATTTCCGAGGACAAAACAAACTTGTCTTATATTTGGGCCAAAACATTGTCCGTCCAACCTGCAGGAAGGAAATCTGCACTGCCAACAGACTTAAAAACATGGAAACAATAATTGGAGATGTCCTCCAAAGCCAAAGCATACACTGCAAAACAAAATGAATCTTGCATGTTATTTATTACTTTTTAAGATTTACAAGTTTTTCTCACAGTTCTTCTTTTTTTTCTTTTTTTAAAAAGGCTAACAACTCTCTGGTGTTACAGATACCAAGACACAAGGAATGCAAACAACTGCATTAGTTGCACAGTTCAGAAACATCTTCAGATGTGTCCCCTATTAAATCACAACATGCTTCAATAAGCAAAGTCTTGAGCTTTTTTTTATAACTGTGTCATGTCCTGGTCCCTAAAGAGAAGAAATTAATGCTGTAATCTAAATTGCAATAAGACAAAAAGATGAAGCGCTCCGCCTTTTGCAGTTTCAGCATTATTGATAGTTGGGTATCGTTATCTTTCATAATGATGATGATAGAAATGACAGAAGTAGAGACGTTAACAAATGCCAATTTATATATATATGTATATAGTTTTTTTTCCTGTGTGAATGTATGTATATACTATATATACACATACACACATAACATAAAAAGACAAAAATTAGGGGAAATGGCAAAAAAAACCAAAACTCAATATCACCCCTCAAACAAGATTTCATTTAAGCAAGAATTCAATCAACTGAGATGGAGGGCAAAGGGGAACAGGGAGGTAGATAGATAAACAGGGGAAAGACAGAAGTAGTGAGGGATCCAGGTAAATCCCTCTAGCTTATGATTCTTTTTAAAAAAATGTTCCTTTATTAAAAAGAGAACCAGATAATCTCATCTTTAATCTCAGTTTAAGTGCAGGAGTGGCGAGTGGCTCTGCTCTCTCCTGCCTCTCGGGTTTAGCTACGTGTTGTCCTTAAAACAATGTTCAGGGCTCGCTCACTAAGTTCGTCGTTTTGTACTTGCTAATGGCTGCCGCCGCAGCAATGGCCGCTGCGGCCCTGAGGGGCAGCTTCTTGTAGATCCACTCCTGTCCGGGTTCGTCCACCTTGTCCAGCTCCACCCTGAGCATCGTTCTTCGGTAGCTTCTTAGCTACAGGGCAAAGAGACACGAGATCACAAATGTAAAAAAAGTTTACGTTCAAAGTGGTTGG